>NW_020172294.1:461011-495745 GCF_003031525.2 Neophocaena asiaeorientalis asiaeorientalis | reverse complement strand
CAGAAATAAATGAAAAAAAAAAAAAAAAAAAAAAAAAAAAAAAAAAAAAAAAAAAAAAAAAAAAAATTATAGATGTATGGTTATGTACTTCTACCTTAAAGGAGGTCCAAGTTTAGTAGCAGAGAAAGACATGTAAATGTAACTGTAGTACATTGAGAGAAATGCTCTGATGCGTATTGAGTTTGTGATCCTAACTGTATCCCCTATAACAGTAATAATGACAAGTGCTCAGTAGTGGCTGCCTGTGTGTTAGGCACTATAATAGATGCATTGCCTCTGTGAACTCATTTTATTTTTATAATGACCCTATAATGTAGGTACTCTTGTCATGCCATTTTGCAAATGAGAGGACTGAGGTATAGAGAGGTTTAATAATGTCCTTTGATCATATAGCTTATAGGTGACAGAGCCAGGATTTTACCCTCAACAGTTCTATTTATGAATCCAGGTTTTACAACCACACCTCTCAGTTTCTGTGAATTGTGTCTTATAGGAAAAAGGCAGTTGGTCCATTTTCTAATGTTAGCTTTTTATTATAGCAGGCCTTGCTTTAAGAGTTTCTTTTCAATCCATCTGTGGGAACTTAGAAGCTAGGAAAGACCTGACCATAAAGTAAATCTTGATCTTAGAAGGAGAAAATAAGATTTTTTTTTCTTTTTTGGTCTCAAATTTAAAAATCCATTTTTATAGAAGTGATTGTGCCATATTATGTGTGTTAGAAGGGAGGATGATAATACTTGAGTTTATTCATTGCATAGAACTGTGTTTTGTTCTTTCATGGTCATGCCTTTTCCAGCTTTAGTATTTATATTTTACAAAGTATTTTCATATAGTTAGTACATCAGATATTTATAACAGCTGTGAGATAGGCCTGGTAGGTATTGTTATCTCACATTTGAGAAAACTGAGGCTGAGAGAGTTATACTGGAAATAGGCAGATTTAGTAGTTGAACTGTTCCCTTGCTTCTGGTCTCATGCTCTTTATTTTGTTAACTGTGTTACCATCTTAATGGAAAATGGGGTATCTCCAGTATTTTCTGACAGGTATTCATTATCTTTTAGATCACCTAACGTGTCAAGATTGAGTTGTATCTCAGAGGAACATTTTCTTAAAAAAAAAATTTCCAAAAATCTCAACTCCTGAGAAACCATTTCATAATAAACTCATAAACACACCATCAGTGTGCTGAGATAACTGTTTTCATTTGCTCATATTTAAGGTCTCTTGGTCTTGCTGTGGCACCACGGGTAAGATTTCTTCAGAGAATGCAAAAACAACCCAACAAAGAACTGGTAGTGAGTCAAGATAATAAAGTAATTGAGCCAATGACTCTCTCCCTCACCAATGATGAAGTGGAAGAATTTAGAGCCTACTTCAATGAGAAAATGTCTGTTCTCCAGAAAGGTGGGAAAATACCAGAAGGGACAGAGTACAGACTGGCTAGTGGTATTAGTGATGGAGAGGAAGAAGAGAAAGAATGTGAACAAGAAATGGAAGAGAAACTGGGAAAAACAAAAGGGTCTCAACCTCAGTCTGTCTCTAGCAACAAAGAGCCACAGAAGAACAAAGAAGTTCCTGTGCAGTTCTTGGACAGAGATGATGATGAGGAGGAGGACGATGGCCTCAATGCTGACTTCTTTAAGGTGAAGAGGCGCAATGTGTTTGGGTTGGATCTTAAAGAGAATAAAACATTACAGGTAAGTTTACCCCTAGTGGAGGATCTTCTATTATTTCCTACCACTTCTTACCACATGCTGCCTGTTGCCTTTGGGGAACTGTGGGAAAATAACCAGGAGAAATTTGTAGAATGATTTTCTTTGCTGTGAACTCTCCCTCCTTCTCCATCTTTAACGATGGAATAGGTGCTAAAGAATTCTCATTTTTCATAACTTTGGGAATTCTAAGAGGTTGACAGCTTTAATCTTTTCATTTATTGGTTTTCTGGTGCATGTTTTAAAAAGTAGCCAGTTTCATGATTATAGCATTAAGTAATAAGGTGATGGGGTTTCGTGGTTTATGATGTGAGGATCCTTCACTGTGATTCTTAGTATACTACTTTCTGATTTAAATAATTATAAATATTCCTTACAACAATTCAATCTCTCTAAACTTTTAATGAGACATTTGGTTTTGGGCACCAATCCAGAATCTTAAAAAGAAAGCCAGCACTTCTATTTAAAGGCCGCTTATGAAGGTTTATTAAGTTTCACATAGGTCCTTTGTTTCTCACTAGGCACCTGCTAGGAGGAATAAAAGAGATAATCAAGGTAAAGCACCTGTTTCCTGGGGTACTTGTAGGTGCACAGTAAATATGTTTCTCTACCCTTCCCTTATTTTCGTTTTAATTTTGTATGCCTTATTCTTGATCATTTCTTTGGAGAGAATTGAATGAAAAATGAACCTGAACTCATTCCTTATACAATTCTTTATACAATATTGTGACAAGAGTCACAATAGGAAATATTAAATTTTGAACTATGAAACTTGGATAGGTGTTTTTTAAAATTAATTAATTATTATTTTTTGGCTGTGTTGGATCTTCATTGCTGTGTGCGGCTTTCTCTAGTTGAAGAGAGCGTGGACTTCTCATTGCAGTGGCTTCTCTTGCTGTGGAGCACGGGCTCTAGAGCACATGGGCTTCAGTAGATGTGGCACGTGGGCTCTAGAGCGCAGGCTCAGTAGTTGTGGCTCACGGGCCTCTTGGTTTTATACAGTTACCCTTTCATAAATAACACCGGTGTCAATTAGTATATCTCTATGGTAAATCTCAAGTCAGATAGTGTTAGTCTTCCAACTTGATATTTTAAAAAATTTTGAGCATTTTTAGACCATTGCATTTCCATGTAAGTTTTTGAATCAGCTAGTTAATATTTATAGAAAGTCTTTTCATATTTTCATTGAGATTGCATTGAATCTGTAAATCTATTTGGGGAGAATTAACAATATTGACTCTTCTGATTCAATATATGACATATCTTTCCATTTACCTAGGTCTTCTTTAATATCTTTTAGCATTTTTTAATAATTTTAAGCATGTACGTCTTACCACATATTTTGTTAGATCCATCACTTACTATTTTATAGTTTTCAATGCTATTATAAATACTTCAAAAAATTCAGTTTCTCATTTTTTGTTGCTAGAATATAGAAGTACAGTTTTTGCATACCAGTCATTCTAAACTGTCCTGTTAAGTTCTTGTGGCTGTTTTTTGAGATTCTTTGGAGTTTTCTTTGGATCTTCTCTGTAGCTGGTCATGGTATTTGTGAATATAGATAGTTTCATTTCTTCCTTTCCAATCTGTGTGTCTTTTATTTCATTTTCTTACTTGATTACACTGTATGTTGAACAGCAGTAGTGAGAATGGACATCATTGTCTTGTTCCTGTCTTAGGGAGGGGAAACATTCAGTCCTTTACCATTATATCCGATGTTAGCTGTAGGTGTTTTGTAAATGCTTTTAACAAGTTGAGGAAGTTCATTCTATTTCTGGCTGGTTTAGTGTTTTTATCAGAAATGGATGGTGAATTTTGTCAGATGCTTTTTCTGCACCTATTAGGGTGAACATAGAGTTGTTGTTATTTATTCTGTCAGCACATTGATTTTTCTAATGTTGAACCAACCTTAAATTCCTATGATAAACCTCACTCATTCATGATGTGCTTTCCTGTATCTATTACAGGACTCTATTTGCTAATATTTTGTTAAGGGTCTTTGCTTCTGTGTTCATAAGGGATATTGGTTTGTAGTTTTCCTGTAATGACTTTGAGGACATGACACGTTTTAAAAGCTTTAGATACATTTTGCCAAACTGTCATGCAGAGAGGTGATATTGATCATTGTCCCACTGGCTTTATGTCCGTGCCCATTTACTAACACCAACACCGAATATCCACATGTTTTTACTGTTTTGAAACAAACAGTTAGTGAGAAATTCAAACTTACTATTTCAATTTATTTTTCCTTGATTCTGTTATTGAACATTATTCATTTATTTATCCATTGTGTAATTTTTGTGTGTGTATTGCTTGTTTTCCTCTCTCTTTTTTTCTCTTACGATATTGGTCTCTTTCCTGTTGATTAGCAAGATGTCCTTAAACTTTAATTACTATTCCTGGCTTTTAATTATTTTATACCTCCCACCACATTTTTTGCCTGCCTTCCTTACTGGATTTTGAATTTCCTGAAATTATTGTCTTACTGACCAGTGTGTGTTCACGGCTTGCTACAGTGTCTAGGACCTGGTGCAGATCTCACAAATGTTTCATGAATGAATAAGTGAATCACTCATATCTTCTTTCACTTTGATAGTTTTATTTGCTGTGAATTATGTAGAATTCATATATGTAGAGTATATTCTTTGAAATCTATATTTTGAAACTGAGTATGATATGCCTGATTGACTTACAATAATTCAAAAGGTATTGTTGAATTTTCTATAAACGTGAGCAGAAATGACTTATTTATTTGACTTGAATGATATAGCTGTGCAGGCCAAGCTTTGTAGTTTAGATAGTAAATAAAAATACCTAATAGCAATGATAACTACTGTTATCATTGTTAACATATCACTGTTATTCTGTTAACTAAGAATATGTTTGCATAGCATAGTATAAAAAGTTCTATCTTGAAAATACCTGCTTTTTTTTTTTTTAGCCATAACAAATGGGAAATATTATAGTGTTTGTGTCAAATGTGAGGGAACTTTTGGGGCAGTTACAGGATTTTTAAGAAGCCAATAAAGAAATGTTTTTCTGTATCTTCCTGCACATTTCCTAGTACTATACACAAAAAGTAGAGTTAAAATTATTGGCCCTTTAGCTGAAATAGAAATAGAAAGGCTTGTCAACTTTACCTGTTATTTGGCTTTGAATTTTCAAAATCAATACTTATTTGTACTCAGATTATCATTTTTTTTTGTTGTTGTTCTTTATCATGTTTTCAAGGCATTTGGTTTTGAGTGTGGTTTTGTATCCACAATCTCAACTTGACTTTCCTATTTAGCCTTTGTTTTGGCACTTTATATTTTCGTATTGCATTGCAGCCATCACTCACCGGAAGCTGCTTTTTTCTTTTATTACCTGTTTTTAAGGAAAGACCTGATAAAGTAAAGAAAACCAAACAAACCTTACACAAAATGGGAAATAATACTATCATTTACATATACAAATGAATCTGTTCTTCTTAAGATTAAGTATTGGGTTCGCCGAAAATTTCGTTTGGGTTTTTCCGCAACGAACTTTTTTGGCCAACCCAAAACTTTTTCAGACACTGCTGCCTTTGTTCAAATAGTTTTGTTGCTCCTGTTTTAGAATTTTCTTTAGGGACAGCATACCAGGCATGCAAGGGAACTGGTTTCATTACCTCTATCACAGGCTGTTCTCGTTGTCTTGTTATCTTTTTCCTCATTTCTTGCTCCCTTGGAGCAGTTGTAGAACTCAATTGAGACTTGGAGTCAGTGGGAACACATTGGATTACAGATTACATGGAATTTGTTTATCATATCATTATCATTAATAAAATAATATATTTTTTGGTATTTTACCATATACCAGTGCTTTCCTTGCAAGTATTCATTTTATCCTCATGACAGGAAAGGCAGATGCTATTATTTAAAATTTCAGAGACTTTTTTTTTTTTTTTTTTTTTTGCGGTAAGCGGGCCTCTCACTGCCGCGGCCTCTCCCGCCGCGGAGCACAGGCTCCGGACGCGCAGGCTCAGCAGCCATGGCCCACGGGCCCAGCCGCTCCGCGGCATGTGGGATCCTCCCCGACCGGGGCACGAACCCGCGTCCCCTACATCGGCAGGCGGACTCCCAACCACTGCGCCACCAGGGAAGCCCTCAGAGACTTTTAAGTGACTTTTCCAAGGTTACAGTGGTGGAGTTAGTACTACAATCTATCCCTGATGTCAGATCACATTCTCTTTCTCGTTTATTCTGTGGCCTACCGTCATTTGTGTGTGGTTTACTTTCTGTAAATGGGTAGTGCCAGTGTAATTGACAGCACTGTAGATAATTTTGGGCAACCCATTGTGTGCAGACACTTTGAATACAGAATTGATAAGTTTACCTCTTTAGACTTCAGTATAAATGGAGAAGAGAGGTACTGAGTGCCAGGAGCAAGTGATATCTTCTGGAAGACTGCCCTGTTACAGTTCTTTTCCATTTGACAGGTTCAAGGCATTGACAGAGAAACAGATCTCCTTAGCGTTGGAGAGGGAGTCATGAGTGATGGAGCCATGAAAGAAATGGGCGGGAGAGAGCACACTTGGGCTGATTAGGCACTACAGTAGTAAGAGAAGTTTGGTTGACCTCCCACATAGGGAAGGGACTTTTATTTTATTTTATTTATTTTATTTTTTTTTGGACTTTTATTTTGCCTTGCTTTCTTGGCTGTTGGGTGTCTAGAAAGTTAGCTTCCAGAGAGACAGTGTTAGAGAAGAGCGTGAATATATAATTAAAATGTTGAAATTGAGAATGATTTTAAAACAAGTTCTTGGGCTTCCCTGGTGGCGCAGTGGTTGAGAGTCTGCCTGCAGATGTAGGGGACATGGGTTCCTGCCCCGGTCCGGGAGGATCCCACGTGCCGCGGAGCGGCTGGGCCCGTGGGCCATGGCCGCTGAGCCTGTGTGTCCGGAGCCTGTGCTCTGCAACAGGAGAGGCCACAACAGTGAGAGGCCCGCGTACTGCAAAAAAACAAAAACAAACAAACAAAAAATGTTCTTAAATATGAGAATGAAATCTCTAAGCAAATACTTTTCTCTCTCATATTTTACAGTTGTTTAGAAATGAGACTGATAGGTGGATTCCATTTTAGCTCAGCAAGTGTCCTTTTAAAGCTTTCTCAACAGTAAACATACATCAGTCTTGGTTAAGATTTGAATGATACTCATAAATTATTCTTTGTCCTTAGAGCTGAATCTATATTCTGTTTACATTTTAATTTTATATTTTGGCACAAAATTCTTAGTAAGTATTTTAGGAACTCACTGTTGGTGGTAAAACATAGGTTAGCTAATTTTATTATTAAATTGTTGCTTATGAGTATTCTCTTATAAATATATTAGAAGTTCTTCATCAAGAATCCGATATTTGGGAGCTGGGATTTTTCTGCCTCTTGTCTCCTCTCCTTTTCCCTTTCATTCCCTTCTTGCTTTCATTTTTTTCTCCTCACAGCAGTGATTACTGAGTGCCTACAAGGTGCCAGGGGCTGTGCTAGGTTCTTAGTAAGTTTCAGAGCCTTATACTTTAGTTAACATAGCAGACTATTAAACCAAAATTTCAGTACATAATCTTAGATTTCTGTTCATTTATTGATTCTTGAAGCCAAATGTTTTAAAGTGTTAACATTGGCACCACAGTAGAGTAGACATCCTGAGAGAAGTTGAGCCTTAAAGAATGAATATGAGTTAATAGGAAGGGGAATGAGCATTCTAAGCAGAGAGTACAGAATGAGCAAAACCATGGCCACAAGAAAGTGTGTGTTTAGTGTGGGAGCTATTTCTGGTATGATGTTTAGTTTCAGTAGTTAGCCTTTCTGAGGCTTAGTGTCCATCTCTCTAAAGTTACTACCTGGCAGAGTTATTGTGATGCTTAGAGATAGAAAGCAACCAGCACAGTTTGTGTATGTAGAAGGAACATGGTTAAAATTAGCTATTATTTCTACTTGATGAAGTATAATAGGAACATACAGGTAAAGGGTTGATAGAACTTTGCCAGTGCAATGGCTAGGCAGTGTCTGAGGTAGTGCTGAAAAATAAAGGCTTTTTCTGAATCAGGTCGCATTGTAGAGAGAAAAAGTGATGTATTTTATTTATTCCAGATGTAGTATCAGGAAACAAGACTACTTTTTGATTTTAGCATAGTTGATAGAGCAGTTTTCACATTTTCAGTGTCCTGCATTGATCTGGAGAGTGCTAAGGCCTACACTGACACCACAGGTCAGGTGATGTCATAGCCAGGTATTTAAGGAGAACTTATAATTTGGTATAATCAGACCATAACTAGGCAAGCACAGTACCCTGTGGAAATAAATCAATTGGTTATAAATGAAACTAAAAATGATGTTAGTAGTAGATATTTAATGTGGAGTCATTAAATGAAATTCATTATTATATGAATATTTTTCTGGGTGGAGTTCTCTGTCCAATTAACTGGTAGTATTCTTGTGGATATTAATACTATGCAGTATACCTCTAGAAGATATTATATAGAAGATACTAGGTTATAGATATTGTTTATATGTTTAAGACTGTTGATTTAAAAATGGACATTAGACCATTGACAAAGGAATGGATAAAGAAGATGTGGTACATATATACAATGGAATATTACTTAGCCATAAAAAAGAATGAAATAATGCCATTTGCAGCAACATGGATGGACCTAGAGATTGTCATACTGAGTGAAGTAAGTCAGACAGAGAAAGACAAATATCATACAGTATTGCTTATATTATGTGGAATATAAAAAAAATGGTACAAATGAACTTATTTACAAAACAGAAATAGAGTCACAGATGTAGTAATCTTATGGTTCCCAGCAGGGGAAGGGAAGGAGGGATAAACTGGGAGATAGGGATTGACATATACACACTACTGTATATAAAATAGATAACTAATAAGGACCTACTGTATAGCACAGGGAACTCTACTCAAAACTCTGTAATGACCTATATGGGAAAAGAATCTAAAAAGAGTGGGTATATGTATATATATAGCTGATTCACTGTGCTGTACAGTAGAAACTAATATAACATTGTAAATCAGCTATACTTCAATAAAAATTAAAAAAAATGGCATTAGAGAAAGTAATGCCCTTGTTTGGAGAGTGATTGGGCATGCTGATGAGCTGCTTTAGGAGAGTGCTGATTTAACTGTTTTTTTAGCCCCATAATTATTTAATTTAAAAATGGGAATGAACCATGTTAACTTATTTCCAGAAATTTCTTGCAGACAACTATGTTTTTGTAGAAGAAGATCAGGAAATGATGAACATCTTTTGGTTTTCTATAATCTGCCATGCCTTTGAGTATTGCATCTCATTGCTTAAACTCTCCACAACCTTGCACAGTATTAACAGGCTTTGAAAAGTTCTGTTGCTTGCCTAATGTCCCACAGTTGGTGAAGTGGCAGAACTGGAATTTGTTGTGCCCAGGCTCATCGATTCTTTTGACTGTGCTTCTTTCGATTCCTGTCATTTCTACATTTTAGCAGTTCTTCTTTACTTTAGTGCTCTTTACTTTTAGTGTTCCTCTTTACTTCCCACTAGCACTACCACTGTTCTGTCCCACACCGTTTTCACTTCAGACTTGGCTTGTGGGATAAGCCTCGTAATTGGTCCCAAATGTTGTTCTTCTGAGTCATCTTCCTGTGAACCTCTCTCAGATCTATTTTTTTCATGTGGTTGACCTTCCATGCCTCCCTTCATTTCATCCTTTTCAGTTGGGCTTTGTAAGCTAGCCCCTTCCCTGTTAAACTACCAGTCCAGTGCATTCTTCCCAGTGTGAGTTTCCACTTACACGGAAGGGATTCCTTCCCAGGATATTCTCACCACTTCAGCCTTTCACATCTTACCTTTCAAGATTCAGGGCTGAGCTTGCCTCTTCCTTGAAGTCTTTCTTTACTTACTTATTCAACTGACCTCCGGATTCCAATTGTCTATTTTGCTAGTACTTTTCTTTTTGGCTCTTCATAATATACCTATTTGAATGTCTTAATTTCCATTTCTCTTGGTGATTCCTGAGATTGTCATAACCTTTGTATGCAAGGGTCTTATATATTGCTGTTGAATTAAACAAAAGGGAAAACTCTTTAAAATAAAACCTAGGAGTCAAGAAACTTTATTCTCAATTTTTTGGTACCATGAAGTGGAACACAATCTTAAATGTTGAGTAGCTCAAATAGAGTTGGTATATATGTTCTTTTGTCTTCTTACAGGTGCTTTTATTTTATTTTTGCATCCTGTGCTTAATTCTTGTAGGCTTCATTCTAATTCAAAAGGAATAGTTACTGTGTGACTTGAAGCTTAAATGTACATACTGAGTTGCTATATATATTTTTTTTTCTCCCCTATTTGAGTTTTATATGCAAATGATTTCCTAAGGATGTAAATTGTCAGTGGAAAGCTAAAAGTTTTTGGCTTGATGTTTATTCTTTCACATGCTGCATCATTATTGTATCAAAAATATTTCAACTTGTTTCTCTTCATTTCCTAGTTTTATACATATTGAATGTTTAAAGGAACTGCTGACTAGTACTGGATTTTCTCATGACCTACTTTTATAGCCTAAATTTCAGGAACTACATTTATCAGGGCATGCTTATCTTCATTTTAAGCTAAAGTGGAGGTAATGACAGAAATTTGAAATAGGACAGGCTATTCTTGAAGAGGGTCATATAAGTTGCCCTTGAACTTGACTGTTAGGATAATCAGAAATAAAGAGCTTTTCAAAGTCATCAACAGGTGCTTGTGTACGTGTGTGTGTGTGTGTGTATGTGTGTGTGTGTATATATATATATATAACAAATACAACTATAGAGAATTTAGATTAATATGCCAGGTTTTCTGCTTATGAACAGATTAGTTCCAGTATGCTCTTTGTGAGATCCTTTGTTCTTGAGTCTAAGCCATCAGTATATGTATATTTACCTAAAGCTTTTTAATGGGAGGACTGTCTTTGTGGTGACACTGGATTTAACTGTTCAAGTTTCTTTCCAACTCTTAAATTTTTCCAAATGTATTTCACTTTTGACTTTGTTCTTTTCAGTGTATGTTTTTGAAACACAGCTTCAAAAATCCATGCTGTGTCTTGAGTCCAAGGCAGCAGTTGAAGCTAGTGCCATCTGGTGGTGACAGGCAGAGTTAAATCACATTTGCTTTGATGTGAAGCTTTGTTTCTATCATGAAAGTTTCTATTTTAGGTGAAATGAAGGCTTGTTAAATGAAGCATTAATGAGATTAAAAAAAAAAAATTCACTCCTTCAGCAAATATTTACTGCATACCTGCCATGTGCCAGGCATTGAAACATCACCATTCCCTCTCCTCATGGAGTGTTATGTTCTAGTGAAGGGAGATGGACAAAAACTATAAACATGTGCTGTGGGAAAAATGAAGCATGGTAAGGGGTGGGGTGTAGCATTTCAAATAGTAGGATGGTGAGAGGCACCTCCCTGAGAGTGTGTAAGGCACTCTTCTGCTATTGCTAGATTAAGACCTTTAGATGTTTTAAGCATTTAAGATTATGGTGCTTCCTCTGCCCATATGTAATTTGAAACAAAAAGAGTACTACATTTTAAAACAGAGTTCTCAAGTTATTATTTTTTCCATGATGACTACTTCATTGCTTTTGTTGAAATATGTTATTTCAGAAACATTTTTTCTTAAAATACTCCAGTTTTGCTGGTGCCCTGAGCATGTGTTGTGAATAGCCAGTTGGTTATTTGCACTTGAAAGCTAGGCCTGGTAGGGGAATGGAAAGAGAATTCAGACCCTCTTGGGAGCAGGCGCTAGCAAGTAAATTGGTCAGAGCAATGGCACTTCAGTGAAGTTCAGTGGGAACAGGGATGCCTGTATATTAAGAAAGGCCTATTTTTCAGTAAAAGTAAAGTCTAAGCATAAATTACATACTTACAAAATAAGTATAAGATTAGCATAGTGATTTCATGATGGTTTAAAATTTTAAAGTCTTTAGGGCAGTGCTTCTCAAGCTATGTTTGCTGAAGGGCTAGCTTTTTAATTTCCAATTCATCACACAACAATAATGTTATAAAATAGATTAAAGAAAAATTACTAAAAAAGTAAAATGAATGTTTTCTTGGCTCTTTTCTTTCTCTACCTTTTTTGCTGCCTTCTCTTTCTCTCTCTGGGTTAGATGATTATTTTCTCTTTTACTATTTGATCAAAAGCCTCTTTCTGTATTCTTTTTTTTTGTTTCTCCCCATTTCTTCTGTTTGTGTGGCCATAATAGTATACAGTGTTGTGGGATGTTTGTGTCTGTATAATGAATGATGTTTAATGAATGGAACATACTGTTTGTCATTTAGAAAACTGTGTAGTTTAACCTTTCCATGCCTTTTGGGTTATTTTTGATGAATGGAATTTGGCCCTGTAAGGGATACCACCACAGTTGGGATATGAGTGTTCCTTGGCCCTTTTTGGTATTAGTTCCTTGTTTAAGTTGTGTACTTTAAACAAGGAAAGATTAAGAGGGAGAAATGATTGGTAAATGGGCTTTTGGTAGGCACATTGACTATACAGAGAAATGTGTAGTAAGATGTATCTCCTTGAGAGCAGGTAATAAAATTTATTTATTTTTTGGCTGTGTCAGGTCGTATTTGTGGCGCGTGGGCTCTTCGTTGCTGTGCACTGGCTTCTCTCTAGTTGTGGTGCATGGGCTGCAGAGCGCGTGGGCTCTGTATTTGCAGCATTCGGGCTCTATAGTTGTGGTGCGCGGGCTTAGTTGCCTCTTGGCACGTGAGATCTTAGTTCCCTTACCAGGGATCCAACTGGCGTCCACTGCATTGCAAGACGGATTCTCAACCACTGGACCACCAGGGAAATCCCAGCACTTCTTGCTTATAGCTGCATTCTCTGCAGCATCTTTTACATGGTAGACACTGAATGCTTGTTTCTAGTGTGGGGTCATTTTCTTTCAATGAGCCTCTCCTGTGGCATTCATTGACAGCACTTTCATCCTTAGTATCAAAATAAAAGAAAACAATAGTGTAGCTCTTCCTAAATAAATCATAATTAGAAACATCTACGATGAAGTTTTAATAAACTGAATTTAAAAAATTTTATTTTTCAAGCTGGGAGTGTTTTGCCATAGAATAAAAAATTTATCTCTATTAAGCAAGAGGCAGAACATCAATCTCTGGACATTTTCTCCTAAAAAACGCTGTTGCTGTTTTTGGTTTTTTTTCCTTTCTTTTCTTCTTTTAGCTTGCTTGCTGGCTGTTAGAATAGAGGTGACAGACAGACCTGATATACTGTTGGGCAGAGAATCTGCTGGTTTTTATTTGGCATAATAAATGATTGAAAACAGAGTGATATTATGTTACAGTTCTAATAAAGCCAATACAGTGGTGATTCTTACAGTGCATTAATTTTAAGCTCTAGAAACAAGTGCCTTACTGTACTGGGCACTGTAAATGTCCCTGCAATATATGAAGAAAATCCTAAGCATTTGGCAAATGTGATAGAAGTCACATATTGCAACTTTTCTGATAGCACATAAAGGATGCATCTCATATTTTCAGGGGTAATCGCTCTTGATAAAATTTTCTTACTGTTGGTCTGTTCTCTCCCCACCCCTCACATTGGTGGAATAAGCGAATCAATTAATTTCTCAGTGGCAGTCAATATAGAGCCTACCTCCAAATAATAATTCCTACCTAAGTTTGTTTTCTAAATAAAAATGGCATATTTCCCATTATTTCTTTTGTGTGATCACAATTAGAATAATTCTTCCATCTGCACGCATTTTCATGTCTGCTGGTTTATGTCATAGGAAGCAACAGAGCAGAGGAATGCTTTCTTCCTTGCTGTGATATCTAATTTTGGAGATATACTAATTTCAGAATGTTTGTTGTAGGAAATGGTTGCATATTCCAGAAACAGTAAGAACTTGCTGAATAATGTTCTCTCCTGTGGTTTGGTTCAGCACTGTTTTTTTTTGCATTTTTTGATCTATCTGTACTGTTTTTCCTATCTGCTGACATTCCATAAAGTAGAACTTTACAAATCAAAGAGTAGGTAAACTTCTATTAGGTTCTCTATCTCTACTCCCCACCCAAATCTTATGAGACTGAACTTTTTTTTTTTTTTAAGAAATCTGAAAAGCTGGCTTTTAGTGAATCTTATTTTCTCCCTACTATTTTCCATTAAGTGTTTTTAGGTTGACTCAATTTCAAGCATACTTAGTAGTACATGTTTTAATAGCTATTGGACAATTTTATTTAATAACTTGAACAAAGTAGTGGTGTTCAGTGGGTGTTTTTAGAAATAATAGTCTATTTCTAACTCTCCCCCTTCACATATTGCCCAAGAATATGGCATCAGTGTCCTGGAGGCTACCTACATATCTAATTTCCAGCCTGTCTGCTAACACCAGCTTAGCTAACCAGATTTATAATGGATTTATAGTTACAGGATTAGATGTGGTATACTGGGTTACTCTTCCTCTCTTCCTTTCCCCATCTCCCATTAACTAGCTCTGTTCTGTGGTGGAAATTGCAGGTAATTTGGCTTTTCTTATTCTTTTACTGAAAAGAGAAAAATTATTTCTAGGTTTCAAGAACCATGAAGAGTCTGAGATTGTACTCTACTTGCCATAAGTTAGCCTGCCATATTTTGATATATGTTGCTAGACAACTCATGGGACAGCAGGCTGCATGAGCTTCAAGTTTGCATTGGTTCCCCTGCCTCTGAAGTTCCACAGGGGCCATGCGGAGGTATCCCCAGGTTGGAGCTGTCCACAGGGTAGGTTTGTGTCAGAGCTAGGAAGAAGACTGCTAGCAAACCTGCCCAGCCTTCACCCAGAGGGAGACGTTGTCTCTATTAACCTGGTCAGGAGGAAGTCTGTTAATTGCCCCCAGGGGAGATACTGTCTCTGTCTTCTGAGGCTGTATGCTATGTTGACATCCTTGAAAGATAATCTGGAAGAGTAACTGATTAAAATGTGCAGAAACATGAAAGACCCATAGATGATTATCTCTCAGTGCTTGGTAGCAGCAGAGTCAGAACTGTTTCCTTCTGGTTCTGTTTTGGTCTGTTTCTCCCAAATCAGAATGTAGAAAAACTAGTTTAAATGATCAACATGAATTCCAGAGACACAGATTCCTCCATGTGAGAACTGTTGTTTTTATTTGATAAGGCCTAAAATAGTGGGTAGTTACGTTTGCTGGGACCAAGTCAGGTGCTCCAAAGTGTGCGTCCGGAGTAACCTGTCCTCATGTTCTCATAGCACTGAGCACGCCGCAGTGTCATATTGTTTGTTTTTCCCACCTCATGATGTACCTTTACGGAGGCAGGGAATATATATTAATTCATTTTTGTGTATTTATATCTGTCAGGGTTGTCTATCGTTGTAATAGGTTTTTAGTAGCTGTTTGTTGAATGAAAAGAATGAATAAATAAATAAACAAGTAGAGTCTTTTAAATTCAAATCTGGTTAATCTTTTGTCTGTTTAATCAGATTTCTTACCCCAATTTGAGACTGTACCATTTGATAGAAAAATGTACTGGGAACACAAGGGGGTCAGAAAATATTTGTTGCCTGAATGGGTTAATCTTAGGTAGGACCCTTGTGTTGGATTAGAAAAGCTGGGTTAGGTAGAGAGTAAATACCTTGTGTGAAATCTTTCTTAAGCCTGACTTTAATTCATCCATATCCTTTTCTTTGCATATTGGTTATTTTGATCTCTAGGACCTGTTTTCTTGCTGTGTTCCTCTGTTGTTCTAGAGAAAATAAAAATTTAAGTGATATTTTGGCTATTTCCCTTTTTCTAAACATGGTTGAGAAAATAATTTAGAAAAACTAACTTCTTATGTTGAACAGCCAGTAATTTTATTTTATAGTGAGTTTACTTGTAGAGATTAGTTTGATCCTAATGCTGTCCATCAGTGGGTTGTTTTAGGTCTAGATGGGTATATACTTTTGAGCAGAGTGTGTATTTAAATCACTATTTCCAGGAGAGTTTGCAAGACTCTTTCCCGCCATTGTGTACTTCTTCAGCCTAGACTTAACCTTAGCAGAGGCAGGTGGAGGCAGGCTTCCTGTTTCTCAGTGCTGGCACAGACGCTCCTCCATTTGCAGCACCACTTGAGTCCTGGTGTCCCCACACTTAAGAAGCTTGGAGAAGCAATTTAAGAACTACTAGGCAGTACTGGTGCTGTCTCTTTTGAGACATGAGTAAGCACAATAATCAAAATTGCCTAATTATTTTAAACCAGAAATGACAGAATTGTTTTGGCAGGTCTGTGTGTTCACATCTGTGTTGGGTTTATATGTTCCTGCAAAAAGTGTATTTAGCAGTGTAAAGGAGAATAATGATTCATAAGCTTTTTCAAATTCAGATCTACAATTCATTTATACTTAATTATATCCTCATTAATATCATTTTGAATGGCTTTATATAGTTTTCTAGGAATTCCTCAGATTAGAAGTTGAGGGAAAGAGTGGTTTCATTGCAGCTGGGGAAGCATTTTTCCAGTAGTGTCCTTGTGTATTGAGTTGCACATATTGTGTGAAATGTAGAGCCTTAGCATGTGCCAAGAAACAATCATTTAATGAGGCTCTATTTATGTTTCTGGTTTTCTCAGGTTGAAAGACCCTTAGAACACCAGCTTCTGTCTTATTCTGTTGAGGTCTCTGTAAAAACACCCATAGCCACTTCAGGGACTTATTTATTCCTACTTTCACTGAAATAATTCATAGTTCCCAAACCCAAAAGTCTATTGAAAGAATAAAAGTACTGAACCTTTAGGGATAGTGGGTTAGTCTGAGCATTTGGGATTGTTTGTGTCAGTTGGCCTTAAATATCTTCTGCCACAGTTTACCCCTGTAGTTAATCAAGTGTGTGTTTGTTTTACTCACTTAATGTGGACATGTTATTGTACCAAATATGAAACAATTAGACTTGTCAGCTCTCAGGAAAGTTAGAGTTGAGGATATAGGACGTTTATGTGGAAATGTTATATGAAAAAACAATATAAGATAGCTATGTAAAAAGGTTAATGTAAAATATTTACCTAAATAAAATGTTTTGAATTTGGGCTAGAGTCTTAGAGATCTTTCTGAGTAGGTGGGACTTGATTTTGCTAAAGGCTGTGTTGGATCTGATAGGTGGAGAAAGAGGGAAAGGGTATGAGCAGAGTTGGGGGCAGTAGTTTGGGTCATTAGTTTTGGAAGAGTAGAAGAGCTTTGCAGGAACCATGAGGCAAGTAAAGAGTGATTCTATTTATATATGTTCTTGTATTATCCAAGTTCACTACTATGACCACTACTGCAGTTTCAATATAAATCTGACCATAGTATCAAGTAAAGGAAAGTTGATGCAGATTCATCTTAAAACATGACTTCTGAAAGTTAGTCTTCCTTTTTACAATTCTCTGAGTAGTCTTAATTATTAAGTATTACAATTAGCATTTATAATTGTGATTTTTTTTTTTTTTTTTTTTATAATTGTGATTTTTATCAGTGAGAAGAAAATAACTAAATCAGATACTGAACTCTTCTAGACCTTGAAGACCTGATATATGGTTAGATATGTTGGAAATTAGTGCATCATGTTATTCCCTTCTCAGTGGAAGATTTTCAGCATGTCTCTCATATCCTCTCTTTTTTTTTTTTTTTTTTTTTTTTTTTTTTTTTTTTTGCGGTACGCGGGCCTCTCACCGTTGTGGCCTCTCCCATTGTGGAGCACAGGCTCCGGACACGCAGGCTTAGCGGCCACGGCTCGTGGGCCCAGCTGCTCCCTGGCATGTGGGATCCTCCCGGACCGGGGCACGAACCTGTGTCCCCTGCATCGGCAGGCGGACTCTCAACCACTGCGCCACCAGGGAAGCCCTCATATCCCCTCTTTTTTGATAACAGCTTTATTGAGATATAATTCATGTATTATAAAATTCATCTATTTAAATTGTACAACTCAGTAGCTTTTGGTATGTTTCCAGAGTTGTCCAACCATCATCACAATCATAGAATATTTCATTACCTCTGAGGAAATCCCACACCCTTTAGCTGTTACTCCTCAAGCCCCCATTTTTCCTCAGCCATAAGCAACCACTAATATATTTTCTATCTCTACAGGTTTGCTTATTTTGGATAGTCTGTGTAAATGGAATCATATATGTGGTCTTTTGTGACTGGCTTCTTTCACTTGAGATAATGTTTTTAAGCTTCATTCATATTGTTGCATGTATCAGTACTTCATTCCTTTTTATGGCTGAATAATATTCCACTGTATAGATAAACCACATTTTGTTTATCCCTTCATCAGTGTCCATCTTTTGGCAATTATGAATGATGCTGCTATGAACATTCGTGTACAAATTTTTTTGTGAACCTAAGTATTCATTTCTGTTGGGTATATACCTAGGATTGCAGTTGCTGGGTCATATAGCAAGAACTTTTAACCTTTTGCAAGTCTGTTTTCCAGAGTGATTGTACCACTAACAGTGTACGAGAGCTCCAGTCCTCCCATATTTTCAATAGCACTTGTTATCATCTATCTTTTTGATTATAGCCACCCTACTGGATGTGAAATGGTATTTCACTGTATTCACTGGTATTCACTGACTTGCATTTCCCTGATGACCAATGAGTTGCTTATACTCATGTTGTTTTAGTTTGGTTGAGTATACAGACCATAAGCATTGAAAGATGATTAACAATACCTGTTAGCTTAGGTATGTTCTAGAAATATTTTGGAGGGAAATAGTGCAAGGACCTGTGAGGGTGGGACTTGAATTGAGTCTTGAAGAAAAGAATTTAACTACAATTGTGATTATAAGGATTTTTTTTAGGAAGGTGATAGCATAAACAAAGCCTTGCAGACAGAAATGTTCATTTCATGTTGTGAAAGGGGACTGGTGGAGTTGTGAAGGTACATGTAAAGGAATCATAGCTAAATTTGGATAGGTAGGTTGTGCTAGATTAGGAGGCTCAGTATATGAATTTGATCTTGATAGTGTAAATAGGGATCATTTAACATATTTATGTTTACTCTGATTATATATAAATCATTTTTGGTAGATCAGTCTGATCAAAATATAAATCAAGGATAGTAGATAGGTGTCCTGTTATATGCTAGCTGATTAGTTGGTGTTGGCAACCTGGATCTCTATATTGAAAAGAATGATAAATTCAGTTTGGCTCAATGGGCCAGAGTGTGGTGATTGAATAGTGAGGCCCACTTTTAATATGGTATGGAAGAGTTTTGACAGGATCAATACTTACTTCCCATTTCTAGGTAGACTGAGGTGATAGCAGTGAATGTAAGAAACATGGAGAGAAGTGTTAATGGTATAATACTGTGGGGGAAAAATGTTTGTGACTTCTACCCTGACATTCCTTTTGATTTCTGGGTAACTTACTTACCTGTATACTTTCTAATTTCTTTGACTCAGTCCCCATCCTCTTCATGCTTACCACTATCTTCTCCCTATTCTTTCCTTTGGACTGTTAAATTAGTCCCCTAACCGATCTCCTTTCTCAAATCCATCCTCTAACATAGCCATCGGAATTGTCTTAATTAAAGGCACATCTAATAAGTACTATTAATGATCTTTCTCTTGCTATATATATTATGACTCCAGAGTTATTGAGTCATGGAATTCATCCTATCAAACTTTTTATGGATTTTGTCCTTCCTGAAACCTTGGGGTACACTGAGTCCATTATTAGGTTTCAGACAGAAACACGTACGTGCGCGCGCACACACACACACACACACACACGAGCCTGTACACACGCGCACACACGCACACACACAAAGTAACATTGAAAAACAGTTTAAGTCTGCATAGGGCCTTCTATGGTGTAGGTATAGTAAGCGTCTAATAGACTGATCCTCCTGCAGTTAAGAATCGTAAGTTTTGGACAAAACAAAAACTTAAAGACTCGAGAGAGAGCAAAAGTAAGCAGATTTTAGAGGGGAGTCAAAACTTGCAAGAAAGGACTGGCTGACACAGGGTGGATTTTCTGTTGTGGCCCTTCTGTCCTAAGGATGGGCTACAGTAACAAAGTGGGAAAAACTCTCATAGGATGTATGCAGTCTTACTGGCCTGAGGAAAAGAGTGGGGCTAGGGCAATTATGGCCCTCAGAGTGAGAGGAGACCTCTGGAAGAGAGAGCCAGAGAAGGACAGCTCCAAATCATTTTAAGGCCATTTAACTCTCCTTTGTCAGCAAATGATAGAGCAACTAGATTTAAAAAAATCAATAGACATATGAAAACATTGAGAATGTATCTGGGTAATACTGTCAACTACTTAGGCCTAACTGATATTTTAGAACAATACATCCAACAACTGCAGAGTATTTATTTGTTTCCAGTTCACATGGTGTTTTCATTATACTAAGTCATAAAATAAGCATCAATATATTTAAAAGGTTTGAATTCCTACTGAGTATGTACTTTGATTACAACTGAATTAAAATAGGAACCAGTAAAACATCTAGGAAGACCCCAAATACTGGGAAACCCAATCCATTCAAAGCCTGAAGATAGTGAGTATCCTTGCTGATTACCTGTTTTTGTCTTCTCATTGCTAATATTGACATGAATATGCATTTTAAATAGTGGGGTAGAAGTACAGAGGAACACAGAATGGGTTACATATGAATATTGAAATCTGTATGTGGATTTTTTCCTTGGCTTTATTGAGATATAATCATGTAGATATTTTTAAAGGCCAGAATGGTAAAGGAAATAGAATTCCATCCATTATTATATACAATTTATGAAATAGTGATTTGTTACGGTGTACTATAATTCTTATAATTATCGTACTAACAGTGTTTACACTGTTAATGATGAGAATCTTTATTCCAGGAATAGGGGATTACTGCCGTATTTATTTCACTCTTCAGTAGTTTGTTAGCTTACTGAAAGGTTGCATGTTTTATCAGGCCAAATTTAAAAGTTCTCTTGATGCTTAAAGGTCAAAGAACTGATCCTCTTTCGTTATTCTTGAAATAGAGAAACCATGTAATTTTATTAAACGCTTCCTTTAAATGCTTGGTTTTCTTCCTCATGCTTCTTGGAGTTGTTACTGCTATAATTTTTTTCTGTAAATGTCAGTATATATAGGGTGTGTACTACAGTGTGAAGTAAATTGTGGCTGAATCACATTTAATGTGTAAAATTTTATTAATAAAATTGAGTTATCATGAAAGAAATCACGCTGAAGCTAAGTGTTTAATGATCATTTAGAAGTCTAGAATTTCAACCAGATGTTTATTTTGACTTAAGTTTTGTTTGAGCCAAACCGAGGACAATAGCCTGGGAGACATCCTCTCAGATAACTCTGAGGAACTGCTCTGGAGAAGCATGGTTTTCAGCACAAAGAACATCGAACAAGTCAGGGATACCTTCCTTCAAGGTTTAAAAAAAAAAAAGATCAGCGTGTACACGGCAAGTCGGTAGGGTCTTGGCAGCTGGGAAGGGAGTCTTATCAAAGGAGAACCAGCGTTGGCCTCCCAAGAAGGGAGGCATTTAATTTTTATTTTTAACATGGACATTCTTTACTTTTGGTCAGTGCACCCATTTCTTTAATAATTAAAGCAGATGTATGTTTGATAGGTTACAGACAGGTTGTTTTAGCATAAAATTCAAGTTAAATCATGAGTAAGCCAGAATGACCTCCCCATACTTCAGTATGTCAAACTTTCTTTCATCAATAGTGTGATGATTTGATACACATATATATTGTGAAAGGATTCCTCTCACAGAGTAAATTAACACATCTATCACCTCACCTGTGTCTGTGTGTGTGTGTGTACATTTAAATTCTGCTCTCTTAGGAAATTTCAGTTACATAACATAGTGTTATTAACTGTGATCACCATGTTATACATTAGCTTCTTAGAGCTTCATCTTATAACTGAATGTTTGTATCCTTTTACCAGCCTTTCCCTCTTTCCCTCATCCCCCAACCCCAGGCAACAACTTTTCTACTCGCTTGCAGTGACTAGTTTTTATGTGGAGGTGTTAGAAGTACATTTGTGCAGGGTCTTCAAATTTAATCTAAGATTAAACCTGCTGATTTGCTTCTTGCTCTTGATGTGTACTCAACACAAGATAGAAAAAACAAGTAGAGGTGTCCTAATGCTGCCTTCAGCATGGCAGTGCTTTGGGTTTCTGCCACCTATTTCTGCTGCTCTCTTTACTTTCTCTCGTGGCATGAATTGGGTAGAGGTGGCTCACCAAGTAATTTATGTAGAGCTTTGGTTAAATTCACTGTTGTCACCACTGATAGCATGAACATCCAGTAGTGTTTTATCTAGTAACCAGTGATGCATGTGATGCATGTTTTGCATCACTAGCATGGATCCATCTTGGTGTGTTTATGAATGAGTAGGTAGCTGGTGAATATCATGACTCAGTTGGAACAGTTTTTGTTGTTCTGGTCTAACAGCCAGATTGGATTATCATATGCCATGTAATAGTCATTCACTGTGGAATGATCACAGTGGTGAAAACTTGTGAAATGGTTTTGTATTTGTCATATTCATATTATATACACTTCTAAAATAGAATTGGTAGAAAATTACAAGACAGTATTTTTCCCAGCACTAAACTATAAACATAGCCTAACATTTTGCCATTTTGAGCAGTAGCACCTTAATTTTTATATTTCCTAGGCAATTCAGTGTTGTTTTTTGATGCCAGATTTTGAGTCACTACTAGACAGTGAATGTCACAAAAGTTCCATTTTTGTCCCTTGAGGCCTGGCACAGTAGGTACTAAATAAATATTTGCTGTATTGAATTCTGGTAGCCAAACTATAATGTTAGAAAACATATAGCTCTTTATCATCAACTAGAAATGTGTTTCATATCGATTACCAGTGACTATTAGCAGTCTTTATTTCAGAAAGGAGACTTCATAATGCATAATAATTTGTACAAATCAAATTTGTTTAATTTTTTTTATAGATGGACTAACAGCACAACTGGAATGCTCATTAAAAATTTATGTCTTAATCATAAGGCACAAACCTTGCATAACTACTTCCGCACTTATCCTTGGTTGGAAAAAGTCTATCTAAATAGAGCCACTGTTTTTTAATTTTCAATTTTAAAAGTCTACTGTCCTTCACGGGGAGGGGGAAGGGTAAGCTGGGACGAAGTGAGAGAGTGGCACTGACATGTATACACTACCAAATGTAAAACAGATAGCTAGTGGGAAGCAGCCACATAGCACAGGGAGATCAGCTCAGTGCTTTGTGACCACCTAGAGGGGTGGGATAGGGAGGGTGGGAGGGAGGGAGACGCAAGAGGGAGGAGATATGGGGATATATGTATACATATAGCTGATTCACTTTGTTATACAGCAGAAACTAACACAACATTGTAAAGCAATTGTACTCCAGTAAAGATGTTAAAAAAAAGAAAAGAACAGTGGTATCCTAAAATTTAGATTGTTCACAAACAAACAAACAAACCTACAAAATGGAGTCATCCATTCCAACATGGATAAACATTCCAAAAGGAAGCAACTATTACTACATATTGCCCTTACAAGTGTTAAAGCTACTTCGAAATGCCCAACCATTTCCCACCTGTCACATTTTTAGTGGTTACACTTTTTTATATATCATGACTGCAAAGGATTCTCTGTGCATTGATTCCTGTAAATAACTGGTTCAGAACAAAGTTGGAAGCTAGAGTAAGCATGTAAGATGTGTAGTTCCTATGGTGTGTTCTCATTTGGAAAGTGAAGGGCATCATGAAAAACTGGAAATACTGAATGCAGGACAATTAAGCAAAAGTATTCTCCTGGAATTAATTTGGAATATTTAGTAAAGTTTTATATTAGTGAGTTATCAAATAATTGAGCTTAATTTTAGATTTTGTATTATTCTGAGCCAGATAGTACTTGCTTTTATAGGAGTATTAAGACGTTTAGTGACTTGAAATTTCTTAGACTTTTCTTGAGATGCCTTATGAATGTAAAATGCTGAATGCAGAGTGTGGGGTGTGTGTGTGTTTGTATGTATGTATAAAGTAACATATTTATATATTACATTTATTTTTGGCTGCCTTTTCCCTAGAAGTCAATCCAAGACATCAGTCTCTCAATTTACCTTTTTAATTCAGTGTTGACAACTGTTCTCATTCATTAAAAATTTTGTTTCTAACAAAGTTAGTTTTGATGCTGATTTATGTTGTAGTGAAGTAACGGACTCTATACAGGCTTGTTTTTTTGCTCTCATTTGATGCTGCTGTTCTTGCTGGGATGTATCATATCACTGAACTATTTACTGTTCCTAGTACACAGTATGACTTTAAAGGCCCAGTCTTAGTATGACCTTCACTGTATGCTTTCCCTGGTGGGTTGTCCAAGCTGAATGAACCATACCTTCATCACTGTTCTCATAGTGTTTTATACATTAATATGTTTGAGTATATCATTCACTTTACAAGAATTATTTTGGTAGTGCCAAGTTTGGAACCTATGGCCATAATCTAGTTTCCATGTAGAATGTGCTTGATGAAGCATTGGGATATAGGAAGAAAATATTAGAACCTGTATTTGCTTATCTAATCCTTTATACTTTTCTTGTATAATTTGATTTTATATACACCTACATATATTTATACACAAATTTTGTAAGTTAAAATGTGTATTGGGTACATATTTAACGTGTTTTTACTAAAAGGTGTAAGTGATGAAAAACATTTGTGAACTAAATAAATAATAGGTGGGTAAAAGTTAAATTAGAGAGGTAATGTTAGGAATCGGAGAGGAAGGGGAGTAATTTAAGATATAG
The DNA here is from genome assembly GCF_003031525.2 of Neophocaena asiaeorientalis asiaeorientalis. Lineage (NCBI taxonomy): Eukaryota > Metazoa > Chordata > Mammalia > Artiodactyla > Phocoenidae > Neophocaena > Neophocaena asiaeorientalis. The sequence goes on along the minus strand of NW_020172294.1, from coordinate 471,246 downwards.
TGCAACCTTTAGCTGTAGGTGAGAGGTAAGATAAGAATAAGGTGGGTGACAGAAGGATCAAAGAAATTCCATTTTCTTGTTCATAACTTCAGTTAGCCTGGGGGATCTGTGAGAACAGAGGGCAAACCTTGTTCATGGTTCTATTCCCTGTACCTAACTGAGTGAGTAGCCAGGAGGATAGCGGTTAAAAACTAGAAAGTCAGCATCAGAAAAGGTTGAATTTTTAGCGTGATGCATTTATATCTGTTTAATTTGCTTACTCTACTGAAATGCAGTCTCATGCTTCCTGCCTTTACTGTTCAGGAAATCACATTTTGTTGGCTGAATGTTATGACCCCAACCCTAACAGTACAGATGCTATTGATGGGGAGTAAATGTGGGCCAGGAACAAATGTAGGCTGTGCAGCAGCCCTGGTGCGAGTGGCTGTGGCTTTATAAAACCTGTTCTTGGCAGGAGGTGCTGCCTGCCCTGGGGATTTAGAAAAACCTAGAGGTGTCCGTGAGAGACTGCAAAGAGAAAAGCTACACTAAACACTAAAACAGTGCATTTTAACAATGTAATTAAAAATACAAATCTTTCTGCAAATAAAACTATTTGCCCTTGAGAAGGTCCTTGATGTTACTTCTTATAGCTTCTGTGCAGATTTTTTTCTGTAATTGATTTATATAGGAGTCATAAGTCTACTGAAAAAAAAAAATGTCTACTGAAACTTTTAAAATCTCCTGCTTATGAATTAGCCTGGGTAGGCAAACTACCGCCCCTGAGATAAATCTGGTCTATTACCTGTGTTTGTAAATAAAATTTAACTTTTTAAATAAATTTTATTGGAACACAGCAGAGCTCATTTGTTTATGGTTACTTACTGGCTGCAGTAGCAGAGACGAGTAGTTGTGTAGTTATGACAGAGGCCATGTGGGCCATAAAACCTGAAATATTTATTATCTGACCCTTCACAGAGAAAGTTTGCTTACCCCTGAGTGAGTTGATCTTGCAGATATTTTATGAATAGTTGTTTCTCTTTACTCAGATTTTATTTTATTTTTTTTTAATGTTTCCATGGAGAAGCTTACCTTTTATGAGACAGTATAGTGGAATGATTAACAACATTGACTCTGGAGTAAAACTTTGTGAGTTCAGGTCTTGCTTCAGCCACTTGTCAATTTTGTGACTTGGGGAATATTACTTCTCTTCCCTTTAGTTTCCTTTCTGGAAAGTAGGGCTAATAATAGTACTAGCTCAAAGGCTTGTTCTAAGAATTCAATAAGTAAAGTGTCTAGTGTATGGCAGGTGCTCAGTAAATAAATATTAGCTGTTTTCACTACAGGTTTTTTTTTTCTTTGAAATCTGAAATACAATGGTAAAAGGTACAATTCCAAGATCATACATCATGTCAGAAGTTTGCACCTTCCCTCATACTTAGCCTCTGGCTACAATGATTTCGTTAGTGCTGCTACAGTTTTCTTCTTTAAAGATATTTGTCCAAACCACAGGAAGGTTAGTTTGTGGTAAATTTTATTGAATGTGATTTCTTTTGGTTAATCCTTGTTTATTTTTCATACATTGACTTCATAAAATTCAACCCAATTGTTCATTGGACTGGGTGATTCTTACATAGAGAATTTATCAGTGCTGTGGATCTCATGCATCTGGATGTCAAACTCACTGAGATCAAATTGCATTCTTCATCTGCTTTAATCTTATTGCAAGCATAATGAAGTTCAAATTTATAGTTGTCTTGAGAATAGGCTGCAGAATTGATGAGAGGTAAATTGAAATTGACCCTGTATTTTTACTCAAGTTAATTTACTCACTTCACTGTGTATAGTTGGATTTGTCTGTTGATTTAGGATATTATGGACTTTACCTGATCTTTGGTTTACATAGTCCTGAACTAGTAACCTTGTTCCTATAATATCTTTTTAGTTTTGCTCTTTGAGCTACAGATAAGTTAGAGCTGTGAATAATTTTCTGCAGACTTCAGGTTGCTTACTTTTGGAAGTTCCTTTCAGAGCAGCTTGTCTAAAACCAGTAAGGTAGTATTCTCATGATGTTTTCAGAGTATCTATTTGTGCTTTCTTGATGACTTGTGATGGCCATTAGGCTTTTTTTTGGCTATTCCTACAGTGAGAAAAACGCAGTTCTTATGTTTTGGAAATTACAATCAACATCCATCTACTCATATCTTGCTTTCAGATTCTTTTGGTCTTAATTGAAGGAAAGTGTTGTAAAGTCATTTATTAAGTAGAATTATCTCTCTTGTAATTCCTAAAGCATACCAACACACATTATCTCTCTTGACCTAGGAACTATCTGAAAAATATAGCAGATAACAGAGCATTTGATTTTAGTCTGGATCTATATTTTGATAGAGGGTAAGACTGCTGAGGAAGGTGCTGTCTTGGAAGCTGGATGACTTTTTGGAGCCTGTGGTCTATGGTTTCACTAGTTCATTTCAGGTGTAATTTCACCAACCCAATCACAGAACTCTCCCATCTCTCCCCACAGAGAATTCTTTAAACCAGAACATCAGCCTGTCTGAATTCACCTTTATTTCCATCTCTTCCTCTTTTCCTGTCTCTATAGAAGAAATGTTTGTTCTCCTTTCCATGATTCATTTTGCATATCAAAATCATTTGATTTCTAACTCAGTTTCTGCCTTTTGTGTTCTTGTCTGTGTAACGTAAGCTACACCTGTTAATTATAGTTTTATGTAATTATCCAGATAAAAATATTTACTGGTAACTGTATTTTTATAATTTTGAATACTGTTTATGGGATTTGGGAGCAGATGTGTGCACATGACAGTCTTTTTATTTATTATGATAATTTCCATACTCATCAAAATGCCTGGATCCAAATAGCCAAGAGTTCTGTTGCCAAGAATGCCCGACCCACCCAGGGGTTTCCTGAAAAAGCATGGTTATCTTCCTTGGTGTCAACCTTAGTAATCAAGCTTCTCTTTATAGGCTTGTGATTTTATTATGCCTAGATTTGACCAAGATCTTTGACTTTTTAGTTCCTTCTGGAACCATCTGTCCATTGCCCTGTTGGAAACTGTCATACTCTCTGACCCTAATTTCTTAACCTTCCAGCCCTTATAATCTGTTATTTGTCCTCTTCTTGTTTTCTGGTTTTTCCCTGATCTCTAGCTCCCAAGTCAGTACATTTTCTTGCCATTTGTCAGCCTTAGCTTCCTGTATTTCCTTCCTGTCTGCTTTCTAATTTGTGATCGATTGAACCTTTTTCTTTTTTGCTTTGTTTCTTTCAGCACCTTTAATGCCATTGCATTCTTGTCTTTCTAACTCATCTGCCCAACAGACTTCATACCAGAATTCACGGGACTGTCCACCTTGCCCACGCCTGGACCTGGGTTGCCACAACAACCTCAGCTGGGCTTTGCTCTTTCCGCCTCCTCTTACGCATAGTGACAACATCAAATTTTTACTCTTCCTAAGCCTCCTAACCAGTCATCTCCCTGCTCAGTTTCATCAAATGGCTCCAAAGAGAAAATAGCTACCATCTGGCAGAAAATCTGGTTCATGGTAAGTAAGCGAGGGGTGAATCTATAATACATTTTTTGTATCCTCAGCACCTACTGCAAGTTCATGTGCTGTGGGTATTCTGGACGTTTGACAATGTTGTATCATTTATTTTAAAAATTTATACCATCTCAGCCTATAAAGGATTTGAAATAGCTCACAGGAAATACATATTAAACAGTGAAATAAACTTAAAAAATGAAACTTTTGGATTTTGTAAAATGTCAGGACAAGAGATATATATAGCATAGGGAAAATGGAATAATAGAGGGATTGTACTATTTTCCTGTAGCAGCTTTAACAAGTTATTACAAACTTAGTGGCTTTAAAGCAACACAAATGTGTTTTCTTACAGTTCTGTAGTTCAGAAGTCTTACATGGGCCTCACTGGGCTAAAAACAAGGTGTCAGCAGGGCTGTGTTCCTTTCTGGAGGCTCTATGAGTGAGTTCGTTTCCTTGCCCTTTCAATTATAGAGAGGCTGCCCATGTTCCTTGGCTTCCTGCCTTCTTTCTCTGTCTTCAAAGTCGGTAACAGTGGGTTGAGTTCTTCTCACATCACATTGCTCTGAGCTCTTTGCCTCCTCCCGCTTTTAAGGATCCTTGTGATTATATTGGACTCACCTGGATCATCCAGGATAATCTCATTTTAAGATCAGCTGATTAGCAACCTTAATTCCAATTACAACCTTAATTTCCCTTTGCCATATAATGTAATAGATTCATAGGATGGAGGGATTAGCACATGGACATATATTTTTGGTGGGGAGGATGGTGTTTTTCTACCTACCACAGGGACTGACTATAAAATCCCACTCAGTTGTTCTAGTTAAGTCATAATTGTGTCTCTAAGATGCCTTTAAGGTAGCCGAAAGGAAAATAGGAAATATTGCTTGTTTTATATTTATTTTGTATATGTATCTGTGTGTGTGTATATACATATATATGTGTGTATATGTATATATGTGTGTATACATATATATATGTATATATACATTGCCTTTACTAACAAACATACCCCTTCTGGTAATGCTGTTAAAGTATAATCCACATGATCTTTTTAGTTCTTCCCTCAACCATGTTGACTTGCATTATTGAAGGTTGGTATTAGATGGTTAATAAAAGTAATTATAAATTAATAATGCAATAAAAATTAACTTGTTTATCTTTTAGATGCTATATAATTATTTCCTTAAATTATTTGATTACGATACAACTTAACAAAAAACTGTGTCTAAGTTCCTTGTACTTAGAGCTCTCATATACCTGTAAAACCAAAACAAAATAAAAGACAAAGCTAAAAACCAGTGCACTTCAAATAAACAGCATTCATTTTATGAGCTGGGTGATACTGTTTTGAGTTAGTCATGAGCGCAGGGGTGGTATGATGAGTCAGTGCTCCTACTCTGCTCCAACTTCTCTCCCTTTGCTCCTGCAGTTCCAGCATTTCTGCTTTGTGCCAGTACGGTTGTCAGGACTCCACTGAACTCAGATGTTAGATTTGGTTGTAGGATCATCATCCAGTTGATCCAGAATGTAAACTAAGCATTTTAGATTGTCATTGAACTAAAAATGCAGCATTTTAAGTTCTTACAGCGAATTTATAGTTAATTGAGACCTCTTTTTCTACTACATCAGTCCCAGGGCTGCTTTGATGATTCCAAAACTAAAGTCGGCAGAACTTGGTTTATTACCATCATCCTGCATCTTTTTTCTTCATCGGTTAATAGCTCATGACTGAGATTTTCCATACATTTCTTAATTCCAATAGCTCAGATTAGGATGTGGCAGTAAGACTTTTGATTTAAGATACTTATTCCAGATGTCATATTTTATCAGGAATTAGTGTTATTACAAAACTACAAGGTAATGAAGGAATTTTCCAGGCATTCATGCGGTGCCAAAAAAGCAGGTATTTTTGTGTGGAGGATGCTTGGCCTAGCCTCCTTCCATTTCACTGCATAGCTGATTTTGTCTGCAAAAGAAAGAGTTTTGATGTATTTAGAGAAATTGCCTGCCCTGATTCACTGCAAATAAAAATATGATTATCCGACTGTGAAAGAGATAGCTTGGATGTGTGAGTAGTGGGTGCGTCTTTAGAGTGTTATGTTTCTTTTCTTTTTTTTTTTTTTTTTTTTGTGGTATGCGGGCCTCTTGCTGTTGTGGCCTCTCCCGTTGCGGAGCACAGGCTCCCGACGCGCAGGCTCAGCGGCCATGGCTCACGGGCCCAGCCGCTCTGTGGCATGTGGGATCTTCCCAGACCAGGGCACGAACCCGCGTCCCTTGAATCGGCAGGCGGACTCTCAACCACTGTGCCACCAGGGAAGCCCAGAGTCTTATGTTTCTTCTTGGTTGTTCTTTACTTTGCTTGAATCTGGAACTTTCACTTTTACGTTTTCCTTTTCGTTAACGTTTTCTGTGTGGTATGTGTGAAGGTTGGTTTTTCTTATCATTAAGTAAGGGTTTGTTTAAGCTTTAAGAATTGTTTTGTGTACCGGACTGCGTTTTAATTGGGCTATGTTCTGTTGTTCATGAAGTAGAGCTCTGCAGGAAACTGGCACAGCTCATTAGATGACTTGGTGAGTTTGATGGGTGAGCTGGCGGGGATGGTTGTGGGTGGACATGTGAAAACTAGGGGAGAGATAGAAGGACATAGATTCTAAAATGTTTCTACTTGTTATATTTTTATACATTTTTAAATGATTACTACGTTGGATATATTAAAAAAAAACCAAACTTGTTAAAGTTCCTATATGCTTTCATGTTAATTCCTGTGAGAATGTTCTTAAATTGATCTTTTAGGATTACAGGTAATAAATTTATTTGTACAACTATGAAATCATATTCAGATTTGATTTAGGATATGTTTTTATTAAAGTGCAACATAGTATTGTTTTTTTAAAAAAAAGGGTTTGGGGCCTGTAACAGGAAAGGTGGTTACCTTATCCTGACTGTATCCCATTAACTTACAGATGAATGACTTGTTGAAGTAGAAGTCTAGAGTTTAAGAATAGGAAAAATCTCCTTTTATGCTGGTCTCAAAAAGGAGTTTTAAGTATGATTTTAACTTTTGCCATGTAATTCTTTCTCATGGATTGTTTTGATGGTTATTTTCTATGATTGGCAGGGCTATTCACCTAAATCTTCGAAATGATGTGAAAAATCTTTGGGAATAGGAGATTGAATAAACAAAGTAATTCAGTCACCTAAGCACATGCTGTTGGAATTCTAGCTGTGTGACAAAACCTAACTCACACATAGTGCTTTATCAGCGCCTGGAGAAAAAATGAAACAAATGCAAGGTGTAAAATGAAAACAATTTTCAAACTCTCATCACTTCAGAAAGCTTTTATTTTGGAGGGTGATAAGACCTCTAAGGACCTGGTTGGTTTTCTGTTTCCTCTTTCCCTATTGTGGCAACAGTATGAGCATCCTTCAAGAAGGAATGAGCCAGCAGATCTCTTCCACTCTGTTGAATACTCAAAGCAGGGAAGATGTATAGAAAGCCTGATTCTATTTTGATTCTGTTAGGAAAACTGTTATTTTATGTGCTTGTGTTTTTCTTTTCCTCTCCTTTTGGAGAATAGTAGTTTAGAGGCAGCTTCGCTCCAGTTTTTTGGTGGCCTTTTTGCATGGCAATAACCGAAGTGGGATTAAAGTCCTCTTTGATTCTGGACTTTTCTTTCTAAATGGCTGTTCATGTTAACTTTTAAAGAGCTTTTGGACTTCCGATCCCCTCTAATATAAAATTTCTTTGATTTAGAATGCTGTTACTTCTGGGTGGTGAGATTGCTATTTATATTTCCCTGTTACTCTGTCCTGAGTGATCAAGAGATTACCATGTATTGGGACTTCCCTGGTGGTCCAGTGGTTGACTCCACGCTTCCACTGTAGGGAGCATGGGTTCAGTCCCTAGTTGGGGAACTAAAATCCCACATGCTCTGTGAAACGGCCAAAAAAAAAAGAGAGAGATTACCATGTATTGCTTCTGTGTTAATTGGGAAACTCAGAAAACATGTATGGACCACTATATCAGGGAGGTTAGTGTTTTAGAGAAAGAGTCAAGTATAAATCCATATCTATTCTTCTTGTAAGACATTTCAGTAGCCGTAGTGTTGTTGTTTTTGCTTCAAGTTGTGTATCTTTTGGCCTCTTCCATTTGGCTTAGAATAAGGAAGGACCATCAGAGAGAGGAAGTATCTTGTAATTAGAAGTGAAACTTACTGTTAGTGTGGAGAGGTGTGTGTATTGCAGGAAATTTGAATATCCATTTTGTGGAAGCATAATATGTTAGTACCTTGGCAGATTTACTAAGAATGGAAAATAAGATAATTTGTAATAAATCATTATGTAAATGTATGTAATATTTTATGTAGTAATGGAAATGTGAAAAATCAAAGTTTGACATTTCTCTCATTAAGAATGTGTATGATTGATGTTTATTGTTCACTGGGGTTTCTCAGTTGGATTAGAACAAGAATCTTTCTTTTGGATTGAACCTGCTGTTCCTAGTTTTCATAAATTATTAAAAGAAGGCCTGCATATATTTAAATGAAGAATTATGGGCAAGTCATAGCCAGCTGTTCATTTAGTAAATCTGATTGATCTACCAAATCTCTGTGTTGAGAACGTGAATATTACAAACTACCAGGTGTGAATCAGAGGTAACCTTTCCTTAACTCTCTGTCCCCAGTCCCTCCTGATTTGTCATGATTACTTTATAGAGGGTGTAATAAAGTTTCTACTAGAGAGCAAACAACTTGACCTTATTTTAAGTATTAGACTGACCTTATTTATTTTTTTTTTTTTTGCGGTACGCGGGCCTCTCACTGTTGTGGCCTCTCCCGCTGCGGAGCACAGGCTCCGGACGCGCAGGCTCAGCAGCCATGGCTCACGGGCCCAGCCGCTCCGCGGCATGTGGGATCTTCCCGGACCGGGGCACGAACCCGTGTCCCCTACATCGGCAGGCGGACTCTCAACCACTGCGCCACCAGGGAAGCCCTAGACTGACCTTATTTTAAGTAATAGACATATTCAGCTGAAGTTGCAGAAAGGGACATTTTGTGCATTTAAAAACATTTCCCTGTTGATTCTATTGTAACTTAAGTGCTATGGTAATAACAAAAAGTTTGTATCTAGTACATAATAAAAATCAATCTTGTTAAATATTCAATTCAAGGGACATTTTGCCGTTTACTGTTAAAGTCTTCAGGCCTTTAATTCTACAGTAACACTTGCAAAAAGATTTTCAAATGGACAGTGAATCTTTATGACCTTACTATTAAAAAGGCTCAAGTATGTCCAAATGACAGTTAATTTCTATTAATCCTTAGTGACTTCTGTGCTTGTTCTGCTATACAAGTTAATTCTGTACTTCAGCCAGCTGTTGCTTTGTGAGTTGCAGTCAACTATGTCTGAGAACAAGAAACTAAGTCTTACTCAGTTGATAGACCACTATAAATTAGATGATACATTACTACACTGTAACAGAAATGAAGAAGAATTTATAGGTATTTAATTCATAATTTTTTCTCCAGATTATCTTTTTGAATGACAACTTAATTAAAAGATACTCATTTTAAAGGGAAGTTATAAGCCATTAGGGCTTAGAGAAAGGCATCCTGGTGAACCTGGATCAATTTTGGGGCACTCTGGTGTATAAGTACAAACTGAGTTCTAAAATGAAAATTTAGTATTTTGGATAAACTTAACCAATGAAAACTTGACAGTTAAAGAAATGTGAAAAAAATTTAAATCATGTTAAAAAATAATTTGGACAATTCTGGAAGTCAGTTTTAATACTCTGTCTTATTGTGATAAAAAGTTTTATTTAAAGTTAAAAAATAGTCTAATTTGGTGAGTTTAAACCTAAACTGGTCTAAAAATGCCCGCCTTTCTCCTAAGTTTATGACCCTTGTTTCCATTCATTTACCACATATTTCCATTTCAACTGATTTCAACTGAACTAAACTTAAATACTTAAGCATTTGGATTAATGTATTATTCCAGGAACTTGCCATTTTCTGTGTATGAGCCGTACATGGATTTCTTTTCATACACACACACCCCCCACCCTCCGCCCCAATACCATTCACCTCTCCCTAAAACAATGAAGGCATTGTTGTTTTTGGCATCACTGAATTATATGCTTGGCTTTTAAAGAGAATTGTTGGTATATTCATAGTCACTGAATAATACTTGAGAATTTATTTTTTTAAAAGTGCTAGAAGTTAGAAGAATGGCACAGAGTGAATAAATTTTTTTAAAAATTGAGGTAGATTCTGGCAGTGAAAAAACTGGCAAGCTAGCCTTCATCTTTAGTGAAAATTCTAGATCTTATTAAATAGATGTGAGCAACATAGGGTAAAAAAAGGAATGAATGTTAGAAGTCAGTGTGGATTACTTTAACTAGTTCATTTCATTTTCTGAATAGGATTGCTAGATTGACAAATACAAGGACTTATTTAGAAGTGTAGTGTGTTCTGCTTTTAGACAGATATTCTCAGAGCATCTTTGGTAGCAAGATAAAGAAACTAGGAATCCCCAAAGTATTATCTGTTTTGTTCTAAAGCAATGCTCCTCAAAGTATGATTTGCATACCAGTTTAAGTTCATAAACTTTGTTGCTGACCTTGATCAAATTGGTATTTAAGGTTTTAAACTTGACTTTTTTTTTTTTTTTTTTTTTTTTGGGGGGGG
>NW_020172294.1:341918-460999 GCF_003031525.2 Neophocaena asiaeorientalis asiaeorientalis | reverse complement strand
TGTTGTGGCCTCTCCCATTGCGGAGCACGGGCTCTGGACGCGCAGGCTCAGCAGCCATGGCTCACGGGCCCGGCCGCTCTGCGGCATGTGGGATCTTCCCGGACCAGGGCACGAACCCATGTCCCCTGCATCGGCAGGCGGACTCTCAAACACTGCGCCACCAGGGAAGCCCTAAACTTGACTTTTAATTTCTGTTTTCAGTCTTAGAAGACAGAAGAGGGTTGGACTAGATAGATAATCTCTTAGCTTCCTTCCTTGCTCTAAATTTCCAATGCTTGGGGATATTTTTATTTGGTTTACTTGTTGTGGAATGAGATGCTCAAATATATAAGACAGATGTGTACCAGTGAGGTGGAAATATATCAGCAGTCCCAATTTAGGTAACAAAACTCAACAGAATGGGTAGTTATTCCTCCTTGAGTTACTTTCCCCTTTTTCAGGGTTGTGCTGCCACGCAAACAGTGTGGTTCATTTATACTGTTTTTGTGAAAACAAGCAAGCACACACACAAACTAGGGATTCAGGATAATAAATATATCCTTTTCCATTTGTGGTATCACAGTTATGATGGGAATTGGGTATTATCAGTCTAGATCAGGAACCCAGGCTTAAAAACTGGGGAACAAGGATTGAAAACCTAGGCAGGAATTTCTGAAAGCAGGACATAACCTACTGGTCAACTAGAGGTCTTCTAGACGAATGGAACGTGATTACTAAATTAAAGGCCCTGTGAGACAGAGATTCTCAAAATACCTTTAAATTGGTCTCGTGTGGATAAGGCAGATCTTACCTTGTTGGAGGTAAGTAAATGATCCTGATTAAAGTCAGAAGAAAGCAAAGTAATGTCTATATCAGTGGTCTCATTTTTGGGGGACATGTATACAAAAATTATGTGCATTTCTACCCTCATTTTATACATTATTTTATTCCACCTTCCCATGGAGAACACTGTCTATTTGGCTGCCAGTGAGCATTCCTTTCCTTTTCCCTTTCTTAGAACAGTGTGATTCCTTAAAATGTTGAAAATAGGTTCTGCCAGCTTTCTTTCCTTGCGTATAGAATAATTTGATTCCCATTAAAATATCTTTGAGTTTTAGTACCATGCTTCAAAGAAATAAATTCTAGTCACAAAACAACTGTGGTGGGCTTCCCTGGTGGCGCAGTGGTTGAGAGTCCACCTGCCGACGCAGGTGACACGGGTTCGTGCCCCGGTCCGGGAAGATCCCACATGCCGCGGAGTGGCTGGGCCTGTGGGCCGTGGCCGCTGAGCCTGCGCGTCCGGAGCCTGTGCTCCTCAACGGGAGAGGCCACAACAGTGAGAGGCCCGCGTACCGCAAAAAAAACCCAAAACAAAACAAAACAAAAACAACTGTGGTACATATGGATCTTGTTCTCTCTTATGTTTTGCTGCCTCTGTGTTCTTGAACACACTGATTCCTTCACCGTAGTGCATGCCTCTTTGTAGAGCAGGAGCTGGGTGTCCTTGACAAAAATCGCCATGACAGGCAGAGCCGGTGCTCGGTTAACAGATTCAAAGAGGGCGCTAGTGCTGTTCTTCCTCTGGTTTCAGTTCCACTGCTGCCAGACTGGACTGCACTGTAGCAGTTATATTGAGAAGAAGTTGATAGTTCCTCTGATGAAGGGGGATGGCACTGATGTCTAATTTCACAGGCCGTTATGAAGGTCATCTGCACTTGGGTTTATCTTTACCTAGTCTCTCACCACTTGGTTTCACAAGAATCCATAGTAAGTTAAACATTGAAAAAAAGTATCCATAAGGCATTCTATTACTAGAAACAATGTGTTAATAAACAAGACTGATTAGAGATATAGGGGATGCTGAACACTTGGCAATGCACCCATATTAAGGATTTTCTGTATTGGTGAGCACCATGCTTTATCTAGTGTTGAATTTATTTGGCTTTTTTTTTTGCGGTACGCGGGCCTCTCACTGTTGTGGCCTCTCCCGTTGCGGAGCACAGGCTCCGGACGCGCAGTGGCCATGGCTCACCGGCCTAGCCGCTCCGTGGCATGTGGGATCTTCCCGGACCGGGTCACGAACCCGTGTCCCCTGCATCTCAACCACTGCGTATTTGGCTTCATTTTTAAATGGGCTAGAAAGCTTTGTATTTTTGAAGTGTTCTATTGTTGTGCTTTGATATAACCAAAGTCATTTGGTATAAGGACAGTAGACTTTATTTTTTTTAAATCTTTATTGGAGTATAATTGCTTTACAATGTTGTGTTAATTTCTGCTGTATAGCAAAGTGAATCAGCTGTACGTATACATATATCCCCATATCCCCTCCCTCTTGCGTCTCCCTCCTACCTTCCCTATCCCACCCCTCTAGGTGGTCACAAAACACTGCGCTGATCTCCCTGTGCTATGTGGCTGCTTCCCACTAGCTATCTATTTTACATTTGGTAGTGTATACATGTCAGTGCCACTCTCTCACTTTGTCCCAGCTTACCCTTCCCCCTCCCCGTGAAGGACAGTAGACTTTTAAAATTGAATTTTTAAATTGAGTTGTTAATCATTGGATGGTAGGTTCTATTTTAATTGTGGATATAAAGGAATAAATGGGAGAGAAAATATTTGACTCTGCTCAAAATGTATGTATAGTAAAAAGCAAAGGGTTTCCATTCTCAACAAACATTCTCTGCTTAGTAATACTGCATTGAACAGTTCAGGTTTAAAATTTATATAAGAATAGCTGATATTCAGAGAATATGCTGCGTTTCCTCATATTCTAATTTGCAGAAAATAGAAATTGATAAATATTAACCATTGAAAATATGGTGCTTTTATTACTTTATTGACTAAGTAAAAAGAAAGAGTGAAAATTATGAGAATTGTGGAAATAAACCTTTTTTGTTTTGAAGGCAAAACGTCTAAAGCCTGTGGTAGGTTTTGAATAAAAAACTTTGTATTTTAGTGCATCTTTATAACTCCACACTCATGTTTGAGAACTGCTTTTGCAGGGCAGTATATATTGTGTTAGATGAGCAGCAAAATGAAGTTTGCCTCTTTCAATTTTATGGAAGAGTCAAACACAACATCAAAGAAATATCATCCCTTCCAGGGAGTTTTTTGTTTAGCCAAGTAGAACACAAGATGAAGAGTGAGAGAGACGTTTACAAAGGTTATTAATTCATTTTGGTGTTGGAGAGAAGAGAGAAATTACATACTGAAGTTAGTTTTTAAAAATTTCACTACAACACAGATCAATTTCACTAATGTTTGTAAGGAGACATTGTAAATTAAGAGGACATTCAACAAGCAAAACAACAAAAACAAAGCTTGGGAAAAGAACAAAAAAAATACTACCTTGATACTATGAATATAAGAAATAAAAAGTTTAATTTGAAGCGGACTGAGATAGGGCATGGGATGCATTTTTTAGTATGCTTTCCTTGACTTTGTCTCTTAAAAATCCATAATGATTTGAAAATTGATTATAAACAATGAATAAGTAATTAGATAAAATGACGTTTGAACTGTCATATTTATGGTGATTCTAGTATAAATAACAGCATAAAGTTAAACCTAAAATTCATTCTATTAGCTTTGGGATAAAAAGCATGCTCTTTAATAATATATTCTATCAGATAGGACATGCAAATGAAAAAAAACTACTTGGATTGCAATTTAAACTTTTATTTTTGTTTCCTTGTTTTTAGTAAGATATTAACTTTCATGCAAGATTGTAATTGACCTTCAGAGTAATTTAAAATATTTTGAAGAAAGCAAAATTTCTTAGTAGACCTGAAAGATGGAGAAATCTACAGTTATAATACTTTGCCAGTTCCACAAGGTAGATTTGTACCTTGACTCTGAGACTCTGAGGCAATGAATGTAACAATCTATTACTTACTTAAAGTCAGTGGAAGTGTCAAAAGAGCTACAGTGCTACTGAATTTAAAAAGTAGACTGCTTTAGTTTTATGCTACATCCTCATATTGTCCCTTCATTGAATAACCTATATACAATTAGTCATAGTCTTCGAATAAGGATAAGAAAAACACTAGCATTCAAGTTTTGTATACTGTAGCTTTAGAAAATTACCGCTCTTTTAGAAATGTTGACAAGGTGCTATTAGTTTTTAAGTAAATTCAGTGCTCTGTCTTTAAGCCTAGAAAAATATTTGTAAGCTATAGTTTCACTTCAGCTGTCTAAAGGAAATAAAATATTTTGACTGCAGTTTGAGAAATTTGACAACCTCATATTAAATCCAGGAGTCATTCTGTATTTTATAGATGCCAGTTTACTTCTGCATTGTAAAATATATTACTAACCATGATCTTTGACATTTGTTCATGTACTTTATTTTTCATGTGAGCATCACAAAATGATGATCTGTGCCTAAATAGGTGAGATTTTCTATTAAGTCAACTCTGCAATTCAACAATCATTTAATTGTGTGCTTTTGCCTTTACATACACTGAGAGGGTTTTGAATGGAGTGGAAGATTGGGCCATGTGATGCTGTAAAGAACCTTAAATTGTTGATGAATTTGACCATGTTTTAAGGAAATTTAAATGGTTTCTTATTAATTAGTTGGAGTATTGAATCATAGATGCCTACAAAATTTAGTGATCAGTGAAAGCCACAGTTGTATGCTTTACTTCAGCACAGCCTTACTTAAATTTAATTGATGTTACTTACTTAAAGCTTTACTTAAAAAATGATTTTGAATTGGGTATTTTCCTCAATATAATAATACATGGGAGTGCTCTCGCACACTCTTTAAAAAAAAAAAAAATAATAATACATGGGCCTCTACATTTATAGTTCGATTGTATTTTCCTTTGTTTCTGTTATCTTTGTATCTTTTTTTCCTCCACTAGATTATAAGCTTATGAGGGCAGAACTATCAATATGTCTTGTTTGCCTTTATATCCCTCACAGAACCCAGCAGTATTTGTCAAAAAGAAGTAAATTAATACATTTTGTACCATGTATCTAATATTACATATTCCTGGTTATTCCTTCCTAATGACAAATCTGTAGTTTCTTTTCATGATGACAGTTAAAATAGAAACAAAGGTAGTATAGGATTTAAAAAAATTTCTTACCTCATTCAAGTACATAATCTAGATAAAAGTAGCACTTTATACACACGTGACTTTGGACACTTGCTTGAAAACCATTACAAGCTAATTACTGTGTATTCTAGATCTTTTTTATGATCGTAATTGATATTAACAGACATTTATTGAACACCTACTGTGTAAGTGTGTGTTTTCTTATCCCAATTGTTTAGATTTGGAACAAACTTACATTATAGGTACTTGGGTGTGTGTCTTATTTGTATTACTCAGAATTTTAAACAAAACAATATGAAGAGAATTTTAGTTAATGAAAGTCATGGTTCTTGAGATTAAATAGTAACAAGCTGGGGAAGTGTTATGTCGTATTGGGAAGGAACATCTGTTTTCATCACGAGATGGCAGCACCAATGCCTAGTTTTTTTTTTTTTTTGGCCGAGCTGCATGCCATGTGGGATCTTAGTTCCCGACCAGGGATGATGGAACCTGCATTCCCTGCATTGGCAGTGCAGAGTCTTAACCACTGGACTGCCAGGGAAATCCTCCCCCCCGCCCACCCCAGTACATAGTTAACACTCATTGACTAATTGAATGACTGACTGAGTGAACAAATACATGAATAAACAACTGAATACAATTTAAGAAGGTTGGTACAGAGTAATTAATTGCCTAGGCTGGAGTGCAACCATTAGGATCTGAGTTGTTTGTTGATTAAAAGCTTCAGTTTGACTTCAAGAGTATGGAAAACTTAATTACTTTGTGAACTCTTTATTAAGTAATGGGTGCTAATTGCCTGATGTCTATTAAGCAATTGTTGGGGCAAGAGAATCTTACTTCCACTTTTGGGGTGCCAGCTGTTTTAGCTTTCATTTTGGAGAGTGAAAGGGAAAGCAATATTAGGCACTAAGCAATATGGGCCTCATCTTATGTATCACCAATAGTGTATATATGCTTTCAGCAGTCTATGGAATTGTATTACTACTTATTGAAAGTCACTATCTTGATTTCTTGATTACTCGTATTATACTGAGATACATTCTGAGAAAAGGCGTTGTAAAAGTGTGTCTGTGCTCAAACCCGTGTCCCCTGCATCGGCAGGCGGACTCTCAACCACTGCACCACCAGGGAAGCCCTGGAAATTCATTTTGTGCAATAAAATGGAACTCAGATTTCATGTTCCTTTGGGGCCAAACAGTAAAACCCTGTCTACTTTCCAATTTAGGCATCTTCACATATGGTGAGTACCGGACGGACACTGATTACTGTGAGGAGAGGAAGGTGGAAAAGAGACTGGGATCCACTGGCAGCTTTATCTCCTGCATTAGAGATAAGGATGTCTCCTGTTGGTTTTTAGAAGTGAATGCCTGGGAGATGAGCTTTGTGCCCTAGCAGTTCAGAACTGCAAATTTCAAACTGCTTTTAGTTTTCCTACACAAACCATGCTGTTTTATCCCTTTGGCTTTTACTCATGCTCTTACATCTCTTTGGAACACACGTCACTTAACCCGTTCTTTGCTTAGTTAATTCACGGTTTATTATGTGAATATCTGGGGAAGCTGTCCCTACTGTAGAATCCTGGGCATATATCTCTACCTTGGCAAAGTAAAGAGCAGGATAATTCATTGGGGTGCAAGAAGAAAATATTAATCTAAGCTTTTTGCAATATTATATGGATCGAAAATGGCACTCTCATTGTCTCATATGTCAAGTGGGCACTTGTTATATACAATGCGTGAAATACTCTGCGGAAGAGTGGGAGTTTGTGAAACACAGAGGGGTTTATATTAGTATCCACACATATTTGTTGGCTTTCAGCATACTGTCATATATTTTAGTTTGTTACGTGTACCTGGTTATCTTAAATATTCAAACTTTTGGCTTCCCTTGATATGATAAACACGTACTTAATTTAACTAAGTCTAAAGTTAACCATTTTGGGGCTTCCCTGGTGGTGCAGTGGTTAAGAATCCGCCTGCCAATGCAGAGGACATGGGTTCAATCCCTGATCTGGGAAGATCCCACATGCCATGGAGCAGCTAAGCCCATGCACCACAACTACTGAGCCTGCGCTCTAGAGCCTGTGAGCCACAACTACTGAGCCTGCGTGCCACAACAGCTGAAGCCCACGCGCCTAGAGCCCGTGCTTCACAACAAGAGAAGCGACTGCAATGAGAAGCCTGCACACCACAATGAAGAGTAGCCCCCCACTCACAGCAACTAAAGAAAGCCTGTGCATAGCAACAAAGACCCAACACTGCCAAAAATAAAAATAAAAATAAAAAGAATTAGGCTGATCTGATGCAAATTTAAAAAAATATAAAGCTAACCATTTTCTCTACCCTCCTCTTGTACAATGTGAGACCTTTGGAACACTTTAACTCTTCACTTTTCCAACTCCAATGTTATTATGTTCAGTATTTTAGTTTTGCATATTTTAAGCCTCCAGCATTAGTTGTTACTCTCCCTCTTGGGTAGCAATACTTATTATTTATACCTGCACATTTATTTATTTGCTGATGTCTTTCTAGTGCCCCATTTTCTTCTTTTTGATTTAATTTCCTTTCAAAATACCACTTAGTACTTATTTCAGTGAGGACGTGATAGTAGTAAATATTTCTTCTGTAAATATTAGTTTGGTTGGGTATGACAGTTACCCTTGTTAGCCTCAGGATATTATCCTACTGTCTTCCAGCTTGTGCTGTTGCCCATGTTAGTCTAATTGTCATCCTTCTGTAGTAGTTTGACTCTGATTTTTTCTGGGGGTTCACTGATTGGGATTCATACTTCCTATATCTTAGGATTTGCCTCTTTTGTCAATTCTGGAAAATTTTCAATATTATTTTCTTGTTTGAAACTCCAAGTTAACATATGTTGTCTTTTTATTTTGTTCTCCATGTCTTGTAATCTCCTTTTCATATTTTTCATTCCTATATCTCTGTGCTGCCTTCTGTTTAATTGCTCAGATTTATCTTCGAATCCATCTCTACTATCTATATCTGTATCTAATTTACTGTTTAGCCCAACCACTGAAGCTTAAATTTCAGTGCCCATTTTTTATTCCAGTAAGTTATATTTGATTCTTTTCTAATCTACCCTTAAAAATATACTTTTTTCTTATGTTAATTTCTTCTCATATGTTTAATAAATTTTAAACTTATTTCAGTCTCTATCACATGATTCTATTATCCAGATTTCCTGGGAATATAAACCACTGTGTTTTGTGTGTGGTTCTTTTTTATTTATTTATTTTTATTTATTGTTTATAAAATTTTTATTTTATATTGGAGCATAGTTGGTTAACAATGTTGTATTAGTTTCAGGTGTACAGCAAAGTGATACAGTTATACATGTATCTATTCTTTTTCAAATACTTTTCACATTTAGGTTATTACAGAATATTGAGCTGTGTTCCTTATGCTATACAGTAGGTCCTTGTTGGTTATCTATTTTAAACATAGCAGTGTGTACGTGTCAATCCCAAACTCCCAATCTAACCCTCCCCCGCATCCTTCCTCCCTGGTAACCGTAAGTTAGTTCTCTAAGTCTGTGAGTGTTTGTAAATAAGTTCCTTTGTATTAATTTTTTTTTTAAGATTCTGCGTATAAGTGAAACCATATGATATTTGTCTTTGTCTGACTTACTTCACTTAGTATGATAATCTCTAGGTCCATCATGTTGCTACAAATGGCATTGTTTCATTCTTTTTAATGGCTGAGTAATAAGTATTCCATTGTATATATGTACTGCATCTTCTTTTTCCATTCATCTGTCGATGGACATTTAGGTTGCTTCCATGTCCTGGTTATTGTAAACAGTGCTGCAATGAACATTGAGCTGCATGTATCCTTTTGAATTATGTTTTCCTCTGCATATATGCCCAGGATTGGGATTGCTGGGTCATATGGTAGCCCTATTTTTAGTTTCTTAAACAACCTCCATACTGTTCTCCATAGTGGCTGTACCAATTTACATTCCCACCAACAGTGTAGGAGGGTTTCCTTTTCTCCACCCTCTCCAGCATTTATTGTTTGTAGATTTCTTGACGATGGGCATTCTGACTGGTGTGAGGTGATAGCTCATTGTAGTTTTCATTTGCACTTCTCTAATAATTAGCAAAGATGTTTAGCATCTTTGCATGTGCCTCTTGGCCATCTGTATGTCTTCTTTGCTGAAATGTCTATTTTCGGTCTTCTGCCCTTTTTTTTCCTTGATGAGTTAACATTTTATTTTATTTTTTAATTGGCTGCACCGCGTGGCTTGTGGGATCTTAGTTCCCCGACCAGGGATTGAACCTGGGCCCCAGGTGGAAGTGCGCAGACCTAACCACTGGACTGACAGGGAATTCCATGCCCATTTTTTGATTGGGTTGTTTGTTTTTTGGATATTGAGCCATGTGAACTGTTTATAAATTTTGGAGACTAATCCCTTGTTGGTTGCATCATTTGCAAATATTATCTCTCATTCTGTGGGTTGTCTTTTCACCTCATTTATGGTTTCCTTTGCTGTGCAAAGGCTTTTGATTTTAATTAGGTTCTATTTGTTTATTTCCATTACTCTGGGAGACAGCTTGGAAAAGATATTGCTGTGATTTATGTCGAAGAGTGTTCTGCCTATGTTTTCCTCTAAGAATTTTATAGTATCCGGTCTTACATTTAGGTCACCATTTTGAATTTATTTTTATGTATGGTGTTAAAGAATGTTCTAATTTCATTTTTTTACATGTAGCTGCCCAGTTTTCCCAGCACCATTTATTGAAGAGACTGCTTTCCTTCGTTGTATGGTCTTGTCTCCCTTGCTGTAGATTAATTGACCGTCGGTGTGTCCATTTATTTCTCAGCTTTCTATCCTGTTCCATAGATCTACATTTCTGTTTTTGTGCTAGTACCATACTGTTTTGATGACTGTAGCTTTGTAGTATAGTCTGAAGCCAGGGAGTCTGATTCCTCCAGCTTCATTTTTCTTTCTCAAGATTGCTTTGGCTATTCAGGGTTTTTGTGTCTCCATACAAATTTTAAGATTTTTTTTGTTCTAGTTCTGTGAAAAATGCCATTGGTAATTTGATAGAGATTGCATTGAATCTTAGATTGCCTTGGGTAGTATAATCATTTTGACAATATTGCTTCTTCCAATCCAAGAACATGGTATATCTTTCCATCTGTTTGTGTCATCTTTGATTTCTTTCATCAGCACATTATAGTTTTCGGAGTACAGGTCTTTTGTCTCCTTAGGTAGGTTTATTCTTAGGTATTTTATTCTTTTTGATGCAGTGGTAAATGGCATTGTTTCTTTAATTTTTCTTTCTGATCTTTTGTTGTTAGTGTATTGAAGTGCAACAGGTATCTATGTATTAATTTTGTATCCTGCAACTTTACTGAATTCATTGATGAGCTCTAGTAGTTTTCTGGTAGCATCTTTAGGATTTTCTATGTATAATATCATGTCATCTGCAGTGACATTTTTACTTCTTCTTCTCTAATTTGGATTACTTTTATTTCTTTTTTTTCTCTAATTGCTGTGGCTAAGGACTTCCAAAACTCTGTTGAATAAAAGTGGTGAGAGTGGACATCCTTGTCTTGTTCCTAACCTTACAAGAAATGCTTTCAGCTTTTCACCATTGAGTATGATGGTAGCTGTAGTTTTGTCAGGTATTGCCTTTATTATGTTGATGTAGATTCCCTCTACTCCCACTTTCTAGAGAGTTTTTATCATAAATGGTTGTTGAATTCTGTCAGTAGCTTTTCTGCATCTATTGAGATGATCATATGGTTCTTATTCTTCAGTTTGTTGATGTGGTATATCACACTGATTTGTGGTTATTGAAAAATCCTTGCACTCCTGGGAAAAATCCTACTTGATCATGGTGTATGATCCTTTTAATATATTGTTGTATTCAGATTGCTAGTATTTTGTTGAGGATTTTTGCTCTGTGTTCATCAGTGATATTGGTCTATAATTTTCTTTTTCTGTGGTATCTTTATCTGGTTTTGTTATCAGGGTGATGGTAGCCTCATAGAATGAGTTTGGGAGTGTTCCTTCCTCTGCAATTTTTTGGAATAGTTTCAAAAGGATAGGTATTAACTCTTCTCTAAATGTTTCATAGACTTTGCCTGTGAAGCCATCTGGTCCTGGACTTTTGTTTGTTGGAAGATTTTAAATCATGGTTTCAATTTTAGTACTTGTGATTGATCTGTTCATATTTTCTATTTCTTCTTGGTTCAGTCTTGGGAGATTGTACCTTTCTACGAATTTGTCCATTTCTTCTTGGTTGTCCATTTTATTGGCATATAGTTGCTTGTAGTAGTCTCTTATTATCCTTTGTATTTCTTGGTGTCCATTATAACGTCTCCTTTTTTATTTCTAACCTTATTGATTTGAGCTGTCTCCCTTTTTTTCTTGGAGTCTGGCTAAAGGTTTATCAATTTTGTTTATCTTTTCAAAGAACCAACTTTTAGTTTCATTGATCTTTTCTATTGTTTTCTTCACTTCTATTTCATTTACTTCTGTTCTGATCTTTATGATTTCTTTCCCTCTATGAGCTTTGGGTTTTGTTTGTTCTTTCTCTGGTTGCTTTAGGTACAAGGTTAGGGTGTTTATTTGTGATTTTTCTTGTTTCCTGAGGTAAGATTGTGTCACTGTAAACTTCCCTCTTAGAACTGCTTTTGCCACGTCCCATAGGTTTTGGATCATTGTGCTTTCATTTTCATTTGTCTTAGGTATTTTTTGATTTCTTCTTTGATTTCAGCAGTGGTCTATTGGTTGTTTAGTAGCATAGTGTTTAGCCTCCATGTGTTTCTGTTTTTTACAGTTATTTTCTTGTAGTTGATTTCTAATCTCATAGTGTTTGTGCTCAGAAAAGATGCTTGATATGATTTCAATTTTCTTAAATTTACTGTGGCTCACTTTGAGGCCTAGCGTGTGATCAGTCATGGAGTATGTTCCATGTCCACTTGAGAAGAATGTGTATTCTGCTCCTTTTGGATGGAATGCTCTATAAATATCAATTAAAGCCGTCTGGTCTAATGTATCATTTAAGACCTGTGTTTCCTTATTGATCTTCTGTCTGTATGGTCTGTCCATTGATGAAAGTAGGGTATTAAAGTCCCCCACTATTATTGTGTTACTGTTGATTTCTCCTTTTATTGCTGTTAGTATTTGCCGTATATATTGGGGTACTCCTGCGTTGGGTGCACATATATTTACAGTTGTTTTATCTTCTTCTTGGATTGGTTCCTTGATCATTATTTAGTGTCCTTCTTTGTCTCTTGTAGCAGTCTTTATTTTAAAGTCTGTTTTGTCTAACATGAGTATTGCTACTCCAGCTTTCTTTTGATTTCCATTTGCATGGAATACCTTTTTCCATCCCCTCACTTTCAGTCTGTATGTATCTGAATTGGGTCTCTTGTAGGCAGCATATATATGGGTCTCGTTT
Source organism: Neophocaena asiaeorientalis asiaeorientalis (assembly GCF_003031525.2). Classification (NCBI taxonomy): domain Eukaryota; kingdom Metazoa; phylum Chordata; class Mammalia; order Artiodactyla; family Phocoenidae; genus Neophocaena; species Neophocaena asiaeorientalis. The sequence goes on along the minus strand of NW_020172294.1, from coordinate 448,522 downwards.
TTGTATCCGTTCAGCCAGTCTGTGTCTTTTGGTTGAAGCATTACATCCATTTACATTTAAGGTACTTATCAATATGTATGTTTGTACTGCTATTTTCTTAATTGTTACGGATTTGTTTTTGTAGGTCTTTTTCTTCCCTTTTTTGTTCTCTTGTGATTTGATGACTAACTTCAGTGTTCTTTTGGATTTCTTTTTCTTTTTTGTGTGTGTATCGTAGATTTTTGGTTTGTGGTTACCATGAGGTTTTGATATAGTAGTCTGTAGATAACCTAGATTGTTTCAAATTGCTCATCTTTTAATTTCAAATGCATTTCCAGTATCCTGCATTTGTACTCTCCTCTTCTCACAATTGCTGGTTTTGATAACATATTTGTGTACAGATGATTTCCTACCTTTACTTTATGTTTGCCTTTACCAGTGAGTTTTTCTATCTGTAATTTTCTTATTTCTAGTAGTGGCCTTTTCTTTTCCACTTAGAGAAGTTCCTTTAGCATTTGTTGCAAAGCTGGTCTTGTGGTTCTGAGTTCTCTTAGCTTTTGATTTCTCCATCGAATCTGAATGAGGGCCTTACTGGGTAGAGTATTCTTGGTTGTAGGTTCTTCCCTTTCATCACTTTAAATATATCATTCCACTCCCTTCTTGCCTTCAGAGTTTCTGCTGAGAAGTCAGCTGATAACCTTATGAGAGTTACCTGTATGTTATTTGTTGCTTTTCCCTTGTTTTTTTTTTTTTGCGGTGCGCGGGCCTCTCACTGTTGTGGCCTCTCCTGTTGCGGAGCACAGGCTCCGGACACGCAGGCTCAGCGGCCATGGCTCATGGGCCTAGCTGCTCCGTGGCACGTGGGATCTTCCCAGACTGGGGCACAAACCCGTGTCCCCTGCATCGGCAGGCGGACTCAACCACTGCGCCACCAGGGAAGCCCTCCCATGTTGCTTTTAATATTTTTTCTTTGTCTTTAATTTTTGTTAATTTGATTACTACGTGTCTTGGCATGTTTCTCCTTGGGTTTATCCTTCCTGGGACTGTCTGTGCTTCCTGAACTTGGGTGACTGTTTCCTTTCCCATGTTAGGGAAGTTTTCAGCTGTTATCTCTTTAAATATTTTCTCAGGTCATTCCTCTCTCTCTTCTCCTTCTGTGACCCCTATAATGCAAATCTTGGTGCGTTTAATGTTGTCTCTTAGACTGTCTTCATTTCTTTTCATTCTTTTTCTTTATTCTGTTCCATGGCAGTGATTTCCACCATTCAGTCTTCCCAGTCACTTATCCGTTCTCCTGCTTCACTTACTCTGCTGTTTCCTTTTAGTGTATTTTTCATTTCAGTTATTGTATTGTTCATTTCTGCTTGTTTGTTCTTTAGTACTTCTAGGTCTTTGTTAAACATTTCTTGCCTTTTCTCGATCTGTGCCTCCATTCTTTTTTTGAGATCTTGGGATCATCTTCACTATCATTACTCTGAATTCTTTTACTGGTATATTGCCTATCTCCACTTCAAATAGTTGGTCTTCTGGGGTTTTATCTTGTTCCTTCATCTGGAATATTTTCCTGTGCTGTCTCATTTTAACTTTCTGTGATTACAGTTTCCATTCTGCAGGCTGCAGGATTGTAGTTCTCCTTGTTTCTGCTATCTATCCTCTGGTGGATGTCTAAGTCTCATGCAGGCTTCCCAGTGGGAGGGTCTGGTTTCTGCCCACTAGTGGCTGGAGCTGGGTCTTGTCCCTCTGGTGGGCAGGGCTGTGCTTAGGAAGACTTTAAGTAGCTTGTCTGCTGATGTATGGAGCTTTGTTCCCTCCATTTTTGTTGTTTGGCCTTAGGTGGCCCAGCACTGGGAGCTTTAAGACTGCTGGGTGGGGCTAGGTCTTGGGGAGGAAATGGTGGCCTGCAGGAGGGATCATGTCAATGAGTACTTGCTGGAACTGCTGCTACCAGTGTATTTGTCCCCACAGGGAGCCACAGCCACCCCCTGCCTCCACAGGAGACGCTCCAATACTAGCAGGTGTGTCTGGCCAAGTCTCTTATGAGGTCATTGTATTTTCCCCTGGGTCCTGGTGTGCATGGGACCTTGTGTGTACCCTCCCAAGAGTGGAGTTTCTGTTTCCCCTGGTCCTGTGGAATTCCTGCGATCAAACCCCACTGACTTTCAAAGCCAGATTCCCTAGGGGCTCCTCCTTCTGTTGCCAGACACCCAGGCTGGGAAGCCTCACGTGGGGCTTAGGACTTTTACTCCTGTGAGAGAACTTCTGTGGTATAATTACTTTCCAGTGTGTGGGTCACCCACCTGGCGGGCATGGAGTTTGATTTTATTGCGATTGCTTCCCTCCTACTATCTTGTTGTGGCTTTTCGTTTTCTTTGGATGTAAGGTGTCTTTTTTGGTAGATTTCAGCATTTCTTTTGTTGATGTTTTTTCAGCGGTTAGTTGTGATTTTGGTGTTTTTGCAAGAAGGGGTGGGCTCACATGTCCTTCTACTCCGCCACCTAGCTGGCCAATTGGCCTTGCTCTGGTTGTTCTTTTTTATGATGATGGATTGTTTCCATGTGTGTTTTATAATTTTGTATTCTGAAGCTGTCTTCAGACTACCTTCCACTGTGGTAATTCTGTGTGCTCTAGTTTGCATATATGTTCCCCTGGAACTGTTTTGTATTTGTTCTGGCACCTGAAGTATCCCAGACTTCACTCAGGTTATTTTCTTGATGGGTAGGGAGTTCTCAGACCAACCATGTAAATAAACATTGACCTGTTATTCTTCATTTACTTTGTTCTGAATTGGGATGTTTGTATATACACCCTTAGTGTCATATTATTGAGATCTGGGAACTTTCATTTAAGTGTTGGGAATTAAATTGTAGTTCAAGTTGTGTTGTACCTGCCTTATTGTGTGAGATAAGATTTGAACAATCTGAATGATTCTTTGTCATAGAAAGTTATTGAAACTGGTGGGTAGAAGGAGTGAGGTTGTTTTGAAAAGTAGGAACAGTTCAAGCTAGTGATACTAAAACATTGCGGTTGCCCAAACTTTTGACACCCGTAGTCATTATTGAGGGCCCCAAAGAGCTTTTATTTCTGGGGGTTATATATATTGATACTTATTGTATTGGAAATAAACACTGAGAGAATTTTTCTTCTTTTTATTTTTTATACAGCAGGTTCTTAATAGTCATCCATTTTATACATATTAGTGTATACATGTCAATCCCAATCTCCCAGTTCATCACAGCACCACCCCCACCACCCACCGCTTTCCCCCCTTGGTGTCCATACATTTGTTCTCTACATCTGTGTCTCAATTTCTGTCCTGCAGACCGGTTCATCTGTACAATTTTTCTAGGTTACATATATATGCGTTAATATATGATACTTGTTTTTCTCTTTCTGACTTACTTCACTCTGTATGACAGTCTCTAGATCCGTCCACGTCTCTACAAAGACCCAATTTCGTTCCTTTTTATGGCTGAGTAATGTTCCATCGTATATATCAACCAACTTCTTTATCCATTCGTCGGTCAATGGGCATTTAGGTTGTTTCCATGACCTGGCTGTTGTAAATAGTGCTGCAGTGAACACTGGAGTGCATGTGTCTTTTTGAATTATGGTTTTCTCTGGGTATTGGGATCCCAGTAGTGGGATTGCTGGGTCATATGATAATTCTATTTTTAGTTTTTTAAGCAACCTCCATACTGTTCTCCATATTGGCTGTATCAATTTACAATATGGGAATGTTTCCTTAATTTCTCTTTCAGATTTTTCATCATTACTATATAGGAATGCAAGAGATTCTTATGCATTAATTTTGTATCCTGCAACTTTACCAAAGTCATTGATTAGCTCTAGTAGTTTTCTGGTGGCATCTTTAGGATTCTCTATGTATAGTATCATGTCATCTGCAAACAGTGACAGTTTTACTTCTTCTTTTCCAATTTGTATTCCTTTTATTTCTTTTTCTTCTCTGATTGCCGTGGCTGGGACTTCCAAAACTATGTTGAATAATAGCAGTGAGTGTGGACATCCTTGTCTTCTTCCTGATCTTAGAGGAAATGCTTTCAGGTTTTCACCATTGAGAATGATGTTTGCTGTGGGTTTGTCGTATATGGCCTTTATTATGTTGAGCTAGGTTCCCTCTATGCCCACTTTTGGAGAGCTTTTGTCATAAATGGGTGTTGAATTTTGTCAAAAGCTTTTTCTGCATCTATTGAGATGATCATATGGTTTTTATTCTTCAATATGTTAATATGGTGATTCACACTGATTGATTTGCATATATTGAAGAATCCTTGCATCCCTGGGATAAATCCCACTTGGTCATGGTGTATGATCCTTTTAATGTGTTGTTGGATTCCTTTTGCTAGTATTTTGTTGTGTATATTTGCATCTATATTCATCAGTGATATTGGTCTATAATTTTCTTTTTTTGTAGTATCTTTGTCTGGTTTTGGTATCAGGGTGATGGTGGCCTCATAGAATGAGTTTGGGAGTTGTTTGGAAGAGTTTGAGAAGGATGGGTGTTAGCACTTCTCTGAATGTTTGATGGAAGTCCCCTATGAGGCCATCTGGTCCTGGACTTTTGTTTGTTGGAAGATTTTTAATCACACTTTCAATGTCATTACTTGCGATTGGTCTGTTCTTATTTTCTGTTTCTTCCTGGTTCAGTCTTGGAAGGTTATACCTCTCTAAGAATTTGTCTGTTTCTTCCAGGTTGTCCATTTTATTGGCATAGAGTTGCTTGTGCTAGTCTTTTATTATCCTTTGTATTTCTGCAGTGTCTGTTGTAACTTCTCCTTTTTCATTTCTAATTTTATTGATTTGAGTTCTTGCCCTCTTTTGCTTGATGAGTCTGGCTAATGGTTTATCAATTTTGTTTATCATCTCAAAGAACCAGCTTTTAGTTTTATTGATCTTTGCTATTGTTTTCTTTGTTTCTATTTAATTTATTTCTGTGCTGATCTTTATGATTTTTCTCCTTGTGTTAAATTTGTGTTCTGTTTGTTCTTCTTTCCCTAGTTACTTTAGGTGTAAGGTTAGATTGTTTATTTGAGATTTTCCTTGTTTCTTGAGGTAGGCTAGTATAGCTACAAACTTCCCTCTTAGAACTGCTTTTGCTCCGTCCCGCAGGTTTTGGATCATTGTGTTTTCATTGTCAGTTGTCTGTAGGTAGTTTTTTGATTTCCTCTTTGATTTCTTCAGTGATCTCTTTGTTATTTAGTAGTGTATTGTTTAGCCTCCATGTGTTTCTTTTTTTACGTTTTTTTCCCCTGTAATTGATTTCAATTTTCCTTGTAATTGATTTCAACGATTTCAGTTTTCTTAAATTTACTGAGGCTTGATTTGTAACCCAAGATGTGATCTATCCTGGAGAATGTTCCATGTGCACTTGAGAAGAAAGTGTAATCTGCTGTCTTTGGATGGAATGTTGTATAAATATCAGTTAAATCTATCTGGTCTGTTGTGTTATTTAAAGCTTGTGTTTCCTTCTTAATTTTCTGTTTGGATGATCTGTCCATTGGTGTATGTGAGGTGTTACTGTCGATTTCCTTTTTTATAGCTGTTAGCAATTACCTTATGTGTTGAGGTGCTCCTATGTTGGGTGCATATATATATAATTGTTATATCTTCTTCTTGGATTGATCCCTTGACCATTATATGGTCTCCTTCCTTGTCTCTTGTAACATTCTTTATTTTAAGGTCTATTTTGTCTGATATGAGTATTGCTAGTTCAGCTTTCTTTTGATTTCCATTTGCATGGAATATCTTTTTCCATCCCCTCACTTTCAGTCTGTATTTGTCCCTAGGTCTGAAATGGATCCTTGTATACAGCATATATATGGGTCTTGTTTTTGTATGCATTCAGCAAGCCTGTGTCTTTTGGTTGGAGCATTTAATTTGTTCACATTTAAGGTAATTATTGATATGTATGTTCCTATGACCATTTTCTTAATTGTTTTGCATTTGATTTTGTAGGTCCTTTTCTTCTCTTGTGTTTCCCACTTAGAGAATTTCCTTTAGCACTTGTTGTAGAGCTGGTCTGGTGGTGCTGAATTCTCTTAGCTTTTGCTTGTCTGTAAAGCTTTTGATTTCTCCATTGAATATGAATGAGATCCTTTCTGGGTAGAGTAATCTAAAGGTTCTTCCCTTTCATCACTTTAAGTATATCATGCCACTCCCTTCTGGCTTATAGAGTGTCTGCTGAGAAATCAGCTGTTAACCTTATGGGAGTTCTCTTGTATGTTATTTGTCTTTTTTCCCTTGCTGCTTTCAATAATTTTTCTTTGTTTTTAATTTTTGCCAGTTTGATTACTGTGTGTCTCGGCGTGTTTCTGCCTCGGTTTATCCTGTATGGAACGCACTGCGCTTCCTGGACTTGGGTGGCTATTTCCTTTCCCATATTAGGGAAGTTTTCAACTCTAATCTCTTAAAATATTTTCTCTGGTCCTTTCTCTCTCTCTTCTCCTTCTGGGACCCCTATAATGCGAATGTTGTTGCATTTAAGTTGTCCCAGAGGTCTCTTAGGCTGTCTTCATTTCTTTTCATTCTTTTTTCTTTATTCTGTTCGGCAGCAATGAATTCCACCTTTTCGTCTTCCAAGTCACTTATCCGTTCTTCTGCCTCAGTTTTTCTTCTATTGTTTCCTTCTAGTGTATTTTTCATTTCAGTTATTGTAATGTAATTTGGTAATTTGTTACAACTCTTCTCACTTGTTTGCTTGTAGTGAAAGAACTCAGTACTATGTAGCTTTATATAAGTGAAATAGATCACAGTGAAATGTTTTGAGAACCTATTCAGAATTGGACATTGGCTCATTTAAATGGTTGGTATTGCCAAATGTGTCCAGTTCAGAAAGAAGTGAAATAAATATGAAAGCTGTCTTTAGCTCATTAGTGAAATGAAGGAAACATTGTGAATATGAGGGTGAGTTGTCATGGGAAATTAAATGGGAATGAAAAATATTAATCTTAAATTGGTTTTGCTATGCATACCAGTTTTAAAATATGTCAGGTTACACTGGCAGTTGGATGATATGAAGACTTTGACCTTCACGGGGAAACATACAATTCATTTGCCAATTGAATGAATGTATGAACAAAAAAAATGAGTGAGGTTACTGTAGGAATTGATGACTAGCTAATTGAAAAGAGTAAAAACGAGAAATGAGTGCTAAGCCTTGGTATCTGGGTTGAATTGTGGAAACTCAAGCATTCTCCAGTTAAATTCAACATCTCAAAACAATGTTTAATGATCTTGGTTTGCTTATGTAGCAGGCTGGTCCCAAGCAATGAATTGGCATTTTAAAATTTCCCTGCCCAAATAATGTTTAAAATATAAGTATATAACTGTGAGATCAAAAAAAAAGTGACATGATTTTAAAAGTGCTTATATTTTCTTTTTGTTTTTGTCATTTTGTCAACATAAGTCTGCATACTTATAGTTTTAGTGCAGTATCATACATTTTTTAATTTTACATTTTTAGAGGTATAATTTATATGCAATACAGGCACAGATTTTAAGCAAGTTCCCTTATGCCCTTTCCAGCCCCCTGCCCTCCTCTAATACAACTACTACTATTCATTCAACTAGCTTATTAGCTTTGTCCATTGTAGGACTTAACAATAAACATAATTATACAGTGTATACTCTTTTATGTTTGGTTTCTTTTGTTTAACATATGTTTTAAAAATTCTTTTGTGTTGTTGGATGGGTGAGTAGTTATTTCATTTTCAATGCTGAGTTGTATTCCATTGTGTGAATGTAGTACAATTTATCTGTTCACTTGCTGGTGGACATTTGGGTTATTTCTGCTTCTTGGCTAGTATGAATAAAATTGTTGTGATCAGTCATGTACAAATCTTTTAAGTACATTCGTGTTCATATCTGTTGGGTAAATGCCCAGGAATGAAATTGCTGAGTAGTTGTATGTTTAATAAAGGAGTGAGTCTCAACTATGGATGATTTTTCCACCTTGGGGGACATTTGGCAGTGTCTAGAAACATTTTTGATAATCACGACTGAGTGAAGGTTGGATAGAGGTTAAAGATACTGCTAAACAACATACAAGGTACGAGATAGCTCTGCATGCAAAGAATTATTTGGTACACAATATCTATAATGCTGAGGTTGAGAATTCCTGCTTTAAACAAAATTGCCGAACAATATTCCAAAGTAGTTGTGTTAGTGTAGATCAGCATACATGACAGTTTCCATTTGTTACATGTACTCTGAAAAATTTTGTTATTATTAGTCTTAATTTTAGTTATTCTAGTGGTATCCTATTTTTGGTTTTAATTTTCATTTCCTTTATCAGATAGTGATGTTAAGCATTTTTTCTTGTGCTTTTGACCATTCCTGTATCTTTCTTTTTCCAGTTTTGAGATAATTGACATAACATTTAAGTTTAAGTATATAAACATAAGTTTAAGGTATATAATGTGATGCTTTGGTATATGTATAGACTGTGAAATGATTACCACAATAAGTACCACAATAAGGTTAGTGAACACGTTCATCATCTCACATGGTTACCTTTTTTTTTTTGACAAGGACATTTAAGACCTATCCTTTTAGCAACTTTGAAGTATATAATACAGCACTTAACTATAGTCACCATGCTTTATGTTAGATCCCCAGAACTTATTTCTCTTAGAATTTGAAGTCTGATTACCATCACCCATATTCCATTCCCCAACCCTGGCAACCACCAATCTACTGCTTCTATGAGTTTGACTCTTTTAGATGCCACATATAAACAAGATCATACAGTTTTTTGTTTTGTATTTCTCTGCCTGACTTATTTCACTCACATAATACCCTCAAAGTTCATCCATGTTGTCACAAATGGCAGGATTTCCTTTTTTATGGCTGAATAGTATTCCATTGTACACATATTTCCTGGTTTAAACTATATCACAAAGCTATAATAAAACAGTATGGTGCTGTCATAAAACAGGTACATGGATCAGTGGAAAAGAATTGAGAGCCCAGAAATAAACCTGTGCATAGTTGGTTAACTAATATTTGACAAGGGAGCCAAAAATACTCAGTGGGGGAAGTGTAGTCTCTTCAATAAATGGTGCTAGGAAAACTGGATATCCACATGCAAAAGAATGAAACTGGGCCCGTAACTTACACCACTTACAAAAATTAACTTGAAATGGATTAAAGATTTAAATTTAAGACTTGAAACCATAAAACTCCTAGAAGAAAACATAGGTTATGGCATGACAACACAGGCAAAAAAAATAAAAAATACACAGGTGTGATTACATTAAACAGAAAAGCTTCTGCACAGCAAAACAAACAAACAAGCAACAGCAAAACCAACAACAAATGTAAATGTAGCTTATGGAATGGGAGAAAATATTTGCAAACCATATATCTGATAAGGAATTATAACATCCAAGATATTGAAGGAACTCATACAGTTAAATAGCAAAAAGTCAAACAATCTGATTCAAAAAGTGGGCAGAAGACTTGAATAGACATTTTTTTTCAAAGAAGACATACAAATGGACAGAAGACTTGAATAGACTTTCCCAAAGAAGACATACAAATGGCCAATAGGTACATGAAAATGTGCTCAATATCACTAATCACGAGGAACATGCAAACCAGAAGCGCTGAAAGATGTCATCTCAAATCTGTTAGAATGGCTGTTATTAAAAAGATAAGAGATAACATGCTGGTGAGGATATGGAGAAAAGAAAACCCTTGTGCACTGTTGGTGGGAATGTATTATAAATTGGTATAACCACCATGGAGTACAATGTGGAGGTTCCTCAAAAAATTAAAATTAGAACTACCGTGTGATCCAGCAATTCCACTTCTTGGTATATATCTGAAGGAAATGAAATACTACCTTGAAGAGATATCTGTACTGTGATGTTTACTGCAGCATTATTTACAATAGCCAAAGACATGGAAATCAACCTAAGTGTTCTATACCTTTTGCAAAAGTTTCTCTTCAGTTCGTGTCCAATGGAAAAACTGGATTGTTTACATAATCTTGTTCAAAATCCTTTTCCAGACATACCTCTTGCATATATTTTCTCTTGGTCTGTAGCTTTCCTTTTACTTTCTTAATGGTATCTTTCAAAGTACAGAAAATTTAAACTTGAGTCTAGTTTATTACTTTTATTTCTTTTTTTGGCTAGTGCTTTCTGTGCCCTATGAAGGCTTTGCTTATACGAAGATATCACAAAGATACTCTTCTTGGTTATCATCTAGAGCAGCAGTTCCCAACCTTTTTGGCACCAGGGACCAGTTTCGTTTGAAGACAATTTTTCTACGGACTGGTGGAGCTGTGGTGGTGGTGGTTCAGGCAGTAATGCGAGTGATGTGGAATGGCAGATGAAGCTTTGCTTGCTGGCTGCTCACCTCCTGCTGTGCAGCCCGTTTCCTGACAGGCTGTGGGCTGGTAGCAGTCCGCGGCCTGGGGGTTGGGGACCCCTGGTCTAGAAGCTTATAGTTTTAGGTTTTATATTCTATTGGAATGGATTTTTAAAATATATGGTATGAGGTGGGGATCAGTATATATTTATTTCCTTATGGATTTTCAGATCTTACAGACCATTTCTTCAAAAGGCTATTCTTTCCCCAATAAATTACTTTGTCTTCTGCCTAAACTCAGTTGATCTATTTTGTGGGTCCATTGTTGAACTTTCTGTTCTTCTCTGTTTAATCTGTATCTATGCTTATTGCCAATATCACACTGCCTTAATTACTGTAGTTTTATAGTAAGTCATGGAAACAGGTATGATGTAAGCCCTTCAATTTTATTTTTCTTCAATATTATTTTGCCTATTCTAAGTCTTTTGAATTTCCATATAAATTTTAGAATATGCCTATTAGTTTCTATTATAAACATGTTAGAATTTTAATGATGATGGCATTGATCAGTTTGAGGAGAATTGATATATTAATATTAATAATATTGAATCTTCCAATTCACAAACATGAATTCTCTCTCCATTTGTTTCTTTAGAGCTTTAATTGCTGACATCGTTGTTTTAGAATTTTCTGTTACAGTTCTCAAAGAGTTTTGTGTTTCTTTTAAAGTTTTTTATGATTTGTTTTTAAGACTTTATTTTTTTAGAGTAGTTTTAGGTTCACGACAAAATTGAGAGGAAGGTACAAAGATTTCCTATATATCCCCTTATCCCCCACATGGGTAGACTACCCCAGGTGGATATATTTGTTAAAACTGATGCCTAAATTGACACATAGTAATTGCTCAAAGGACACACTTTACATTAGGGTATACTTTGGGTGTTGTACGTTCTATGGGTCTGGACCAATGTGTAATGACATTCATCCACCTTTATAGTATCATACAGAATATTTTCACCGCCCTGAAAATCCTTCCTTACAATGCTTCCCCTATTGTAAATTTCTTTTTAAGTATTTTGTGATTTTTTTGATAACATGTAACTGTTATTTGAAAAAAAATTTATATTGTTGCTAGTACAGCAAACTAGAATACAGTTGGTGCTTTGATTTTGTATCCTGTAAAGTTGGTAAATTTACTGTTATTTCTATTAAGGTTTCTTTTTTGGTAGATTCTTTAGGATTTTCTGCATAAACAATTCTGTCTTCTAAGAATAGAAGTCTTAATTTTTCCTTTTCAATTACTGTGCTTTTATTCATTTTCCCTGCCTACTGCAATGGCTAGGACTTCCAATATAATATTGAACAGAAGTGGTGAGAGCAGACATTCTTGCCTTTTCCCTGATTTTGGGCAAATGCATTTAATATTTCACCATTAAATAGATGTAGAGTGTAGATTGTTTATTCCATTTTACCTCTCCAAAGTTTGTCTTGGGTTCATCTAAATATTGGACAGGGAAGTAAAACTGTGATTGCCATACTGGGCTTCAGGTCTCTGTTAATCTTGGAACTCAGTCCCCTCCACTGCTCCCCATCCTAGGTGAGATTTCAGGTGCAAGAAGACAAGATCCCCATTAAGTGTTTGGGGGAGCCATACTAGGTTAGGAGTTTCATGCCCCTCGGGAGCTGCTGTCTTTTTGTAACGCCATAGGTAACTTTTACATGGTCCTTGCAAAGGACATATCCATTACAAAGAAGCTTGAATTTATACTTCCTGTCAGATTATTAGTAGTTCTCTTAGTCCAGATGCAGACTCCCAACAGGAGTCTGTAAGCATAAAGGTCGTGGACATACTAATTTATCAGGTAGGAGATACCTCATAAAGGAGATAGAGCTAGGAAGTTAACCAAATGTCTGGTTACCTACATCATAGCTGTCTTTCATCAAATTGATAAAGTTCTCTTCTCTTCCTAGTTTTCTGAGTACTTTTCTTTTTAAAATTATGAATGGGCATAATTTAGTCATGCATATTTTTTATTTCTATTAAGATAATATACAGTTTTTGTTCCTGATTCAGTTAATGTGGTGAATTACATTAATGGATTTTGCATTTCTGGGCTAGACCCAAATTGGTCATTGTGTACTCTCCTTTTTATATATTGCTTGGTTAAGTTGGCTAATATTTTTAAAGAATTTTTACATCAATGTTCATGAGTAATATTGGTCTTTAATTTTGTTTTATAATGTCTTTAGCAGATGTTGGTGTCAGGGTTATGTTAGCCTCATGAGAGAAGTTTGATGATTTTAAGGTTGTTATTATTTTATCCTTAAATGATTGATAGAATTCACCAGTGAAGCCAGCAGTGCTTGGAAAATTTTTGTGGGAAAATTTTAAATTCTGAATTTAGTTTCTTTAGTAGATATAGGGATATTCAGATGTTTTTGTTCTTATATTAGTTTTAATTGGTTTTGTTTTCTGGTTACTTGTCAATTTAATCTAAGTTGTTTTGGGATAATTTCAGTCTACCTGTCTTAAGAGCCATTGATTCTTTTTGCTATTGTGTCCAATTTTCTGTCAGTTCTATCTGATAAAGTTTTTATTTTATACATTTGGTTTTCAAAATCTGGGATTTCTGCTTTTCCATTTGATTTTTTTTGATTATTTCATTCTCTATTGAAATATCCATTTTTTACCCATTAAGTCTACCTTTTTATGTAGACTCTTTTATATATTTGTTATAGAAAATTCTTATTTATTAATTCCAGTATCTGGATCATTTGTGGATTTGTCTCTATTGATTGTTTTTTCTCTTGACTGTGAGCCACATTTTTCTATTTTTTTCAAAATTGTATATTATTGTACATTCCAGATGCTGTGTTGTAGAAGCTCTGAATTTTGTTATCTTCTTCTGAAGGGTGTTTTGTTCTACTAGGTGGTTAAGTTTTTGACAGACCCCCTTGAACTTGTGGAGGCTTCATGTTTGGCCTTTTTAAGGAAGTTCTGTTTTGGTTTCATCCTTAGTTTTGGGGCACATTCCTTAGTCCTGGATCCTTTCTGGAGTTTCAGTGGAAAGATCAAGGTATATACCAAACTTACCTAATTTGGTGGGACTGAGACTCCAAATTTTGTCTTTTTCAGTGAACAGCAGCTGGATTTCTACTCAGCTCTTTCTGTCTTCCAGCTGTTGTTTCTCCTTAAGTTTCTAGGAGTTTTGTCACTTACATGTGCATTTCAGCTCTCAACCAAGGTTCTTAGAAGAATTATACATAGATATATGAGCTATCTCTGTGACTCCCTCTGCTTTGGGATTTCTCTTCTTAATTTCTAGATTCTCTGGGCCTGAGGTATATGTTCTGACTCTTCAGAGTAATAGATAGTGGCTTTCTGCTTTAGTGTTAGCAGTCCATACTGAGAAGACTGGGAGTCCCCTCAGAGAAAAAGCCATATAAGTGCGTATGGTAGGGAGAGTGCTAAAAATGGCCCCTCAAGATTCCACACACTAATCCCTGGTGCCTGTGAATATGTTGAGACATCATCTCTGTGATGATATGTTATATAGCACGGTTGACCTTAAGATCGAGAGGTTATCTTGTGGGGGTGCGCTCACTACTCACATGAGATCCTTTAAAATTAGAGTTTTTTCTGCATGGTGACAGAAGAGGAACTCAGAAATTCAAAGCACAGGGAGGATTTGACACACTATTGCTGGCTTAAAGATGATGGGGGCCACATGAGAAGGCAGTCTTAAGGAATTGAGAGAAATTCCTAGCTGACAGCCATCAAGGAAACAGGGACCTCAGTCCTATAACCACAAGGAACTATATTCTGCCAGAGGACTGTCTGACCTTGGAAGCAGATTTTTCTCCAGAGGTTCCAGGCAAGAACTTGGCTGAGCCAACATCTTGATTTCAGTCTTGTGACTAAACAGAGACCGTAGTCATGCTGGCTAGATTTCTGACTTGCTGAATTGTGAACTATATAATGGATGCTATTTTTTTTTAAATTTAATTTATTTTTTTATACAGCAGGTTCTTATTAGTCATCAATTTTATACATATCAGTGTATACATGTCAATACCAGTCGCCCCGTTCATCACACCCCCACCCCACCACGGCTTTCCCCCCTTGGTGTCCATATGTTTGTTTTCTACATCTGTGCCTCAATCCCTGCCCTGCAAACCAGTTCATCTGCACCATATTTCTAAGTTCCACTTATATGCGTTAATATATGATATTTGTTTTTCTCTTTCTAACTTACTTCACTCTGTATGACAGTCTCTAGATTCATCCACGTCTCAACAAATGACTCAATTTCATTCCTTTTTATGGCTGAGTAATATTCCATTGTATATATGTACCACATCTTCTTTATCCATTCATCTGTCGATGGGCATTTAGGTTGTTTCCATGACCTGGCTATTGTAAATAGTGCTGCAGTGAACATTGGGGTGCATGTGTCTTCTTGAATTATGGTTTTCTCTGGGTATATGCCCAGTAGTGGGATTGCTGGGTCATTGAGTAATTCTATTTTTAGTTTTTTAAGGAACCTCCATACTGTTCTCCATAGTAGCTGTATCAATTTACATTCCCACCAACAATGCAAGAGGGTTCCCTTTTCTCCACACCCTCTCCAGCATTTGTTGTTTGTAGATTTTCTTTTATTGGCATAGGGTTGCTTATAGTAGTCTGTTAGGTTGCTTTGTATTTCTGCGGTGTCTGTTGTAACTTTTCCTTTTTCATTTATAATTTTATTGATTTGAGTCCTCTCTGTTTTTTTTTCTTGATGAGTCTGCCTACTGGTTTATCAATTTTGTTTATCTTCTCATAGAACCAGCTTTTAGTTTTATTGATCTTTGCTGTTGCTTTCTTTGTTTCTGTTTCATTTATTTCTGCTCTGATCTTTATGATTTCTTTCCTTCTGCTAACTTTGGGTTTTGTTTCTTCTTCTTTCTCTAGTTCCTTTAGGTGTAAGGTTAGAGTATTTATTTGAGATTTTTCTTGTTTCTTGAGGTAGGCTTGTATAGCTATAAACTTCTCTCTTAGAACTGCTTTTGCTCCATCCTGTAGGTTTTGAGTCATCGTGTTTTCATTGTCATTTGTCTCTAGGTATTTTATGATTTCCTCAGTGATCTCTTGGTTATTTAGTAACGTATTGTTTAGCCTCCATGTGTTTGTGTTTTTTACGATTTTTTCCCTGTAATTCATTTCTTATCTCATAGCGTTGTGGTAAGAAAAGATGCTTGATAGGATTTCAATGTTTTTAAATTTACTGAGGCTTGATTTGGGACCCATGATGTGATCTATCCTGGAGAATGTTCTGAGCGCACTTGAGAAGAAAGTGTAATCTGCTGTTTTTGGATGGAATGTCCAATAAATATCAATTAAATCTATCTGGTCTCATGTGTCAGTTAAAGCTTCTGTTTCCTTATTTATTTTCATTTTGGATGATCTGTGCATTGGTGTAAGTGAGGTGTTAAAGTCCCCCACTATTATTGTGTTACTGTTGATTTCCTCTTATATAGTTGCTAGCAGTTGCATTATGTATTGAGGTGCTCCTATGTTGGGTGCATATGTGTGTATAATTGTTATATCTTCTTCTTGGACTGATCCCTTGATCACTATGTTGTGTCCTTCCTTGTCTCTTGTAACATTCTTTTTTTTAAGGTCTGTTTTGTCTGATATGAGTATTGCTAGTTCAGCTTTCTTTTGATTTCCATTTGCATGGAATATCTTTTTCCATCCCCTCACTTTCAGTTTGTATGTATCCCTAGTTCTGAAGTGGGTCTTTTGTAGACAGCATATATATGGGTCTTGTTTTTGTATGCATTCAGCAAGCCTGTGTCTTTTGGTTGGAGTATTTAATCCATTCACGTTTAATGTAATTATCGATATGTATGTTCCTATGACCATTTTCTTAATTGTTTTGGATTTGTTTTTTTAGGTCATTTTCTTCTCTTGTGTTTCTCACTTAGAGAAGTTCCTTTAGCATTTGTTGTATTGCTGGTTTGGTGGTGCTGAATTCTCTTAGCTTTTGCTTGTCTGTAAAGCTTTTGATTTCTCCATTGAATCTGAATGAGATCCTTGCTGGTAGAGTAATCTTGGTTGTAGGTTCTTCCCTTTCATCACTTTAAGTATGTCTTGCCACTCCCTTGTGCCTTGTAGAGTTTCTGCTGAGAAATCAGCTGTTAACCATGTACGTTATTTGTCGTTTTCCCCTTGATGCTTTCAGTAATTTTTCTTTGTCTTTAATTTTTGCCAGTTTGATTACTGTGTGTCTCGGCATGTTTCTCCCTGGGTTTATCCTCTATGGGACACACTGTGCTTTCTGGAGTTGGGTGGCTATTTCCTTTCCCATGTTAGGGAAGTTTTCAACTATAATCTCTTAAAATATTTTCTCTGGTCCTTTCTCGCTCTCTTCTCCTTCTGGGACCCCTATAATGCGAATAATGTTGTATTTATTGTTGTCCCAGAGGTCTCTTAGGCTGTCTTCATTTCTTTTCATTCTTTTTTCTTTATTCTGTTCCGCAGCAGTGAATTCCACCATTCTGTCTTTCAGTTCACTTATCCGTTCTTCTGACTTTGTTATTCTGCTATTGATTCCTTCTAGTGTATTTTTCATTTCATTTATTGTATTGTTCATCTCTGTTTGTTAGTTGTTTAATTCTTCTAGGTCTTTTTAAACATTTCTTGCATGTTCTTGATCTTTGCTTCCAATCTTTTTCCGAGGTCCTGGATCATCTTCACTATCATTATTCTGAATTCTTTTTCTGGAAGATTGCCTATCTACACTTCATTTAGTTGTTTTTCTGGGGTTTTATCTTGTTCCTTCATCTGGTACATAGCCCTCTGCCTTTTCATCTTGTCTCTCCTTCTGTGAATGTGGTTTTTGTTCCACAGGCTGTAGGATTGTAGTTCTTCTTGCTTCTGCTGTCTGCTCTCTGGTGGATGAGGCTACCTGAGAGGCTTGTGCAAGTGTCCTGATGGGAGGGACTGATGGTGCATAGAACTGGCTGTTGCTCTGGTGGGCAGAGCTCAGTAAAACTTTAATATGCTTGTCTGCTGATGGGTGGGGCTGCATTCTCTCCCTGTTGGTTGTGTGTCCTGAGGCAACCCAACACTGGAGCCTACCTGGGCTATTTGTTGGGGCTAATGGCAGACTCTGGGAGGGCTCACGCCAAGGAGTACTTCCCAGAACTTCTGCTGCCAGTGTCCTTGTACCCCCAGTGAGCCATAGCCACCCCCTGCCTTTGCCAGGATACCATCCAACACTAGCAGGTAAGTCTGGTTCAGTCTCCCCTTTTGTCACTGCTCCTTTCCCTATGTCCCAATGCACACACTGCTTTGTGTGTGCCCTCCAAGGGTGGAGTCTCTGTTTCCCCCAGTCCTGTGGAAGTCCTGCAATCAAACCCTGCTAGCCTTCAAAGTCTGATTCTCTATGAATTCCTCCTCCCGTTGCAGGACCCCCAGGTTGGGAGGCCTGACGTGGGGCTCAGAATCTTCACTCCAGTGGGTCGACTTCTGTGGTATAAGTGTTCTGCAGTCTGTGAGTTACCCACCCAGCCGTTTTGCGATTTGATTTTACTGTGATTGCACCCCTGCTACCTTCTCATTGTGGCTTCTCCTTTGTCTTTGGATGTGGGGTATCTTTTTAGTGAGTTCCAGTGTCTTCCAGTTGATGATTGTCCAGCCTCTAGTTGTGATTCTCGTGTTCTCACAAGAGGGAGTGAGAGCACGTCCTTCTACTCCGCCATCTTGGTCACAGGCTCCATGCATGCTATTTTAAATGGCTAAGTTTGTGGTAATTTGTTTTGCAGCAATTGAAAACTAATACAACAAGGATTTCACCCAGCAAGATTTCCTTCTTTCTTGGTAATCCTGTTCAGTTCCTACTTGATTTTGGTTGCCCTCCAGTGCCTTCAAAGAGTTGTTTTACATACTTTGAGTGGAGGTTATAATTGCCATCTGTGGGAGTGCTAGTAAGTTACAAACTATTTTACCGTTGCCAGAGCTAAAACTCTCCATATTAATTTCAGGGTTTCCTTTTCTTTAAACATTATTTATATGGTCTTCATGTTAGTTATACAATAATTCATTCTGTTGAAGTACCATTCTCCTAATGTTAGCTATTTGGTTGTTTCTGATTTTTGCTATAAAGAGCAAAAATATCTTTTATGAGTCTGTGTTTTGGTTTTGTTTATTTATTTACTTAGGATAAATTTGGAGTAGAGTTCCTAGGTTAAAGAGATTAGAGGAAATAAAGCCTTTGGAGGCATATGTGAGTTCACATTCTGCTGTGCTACTTACTAGCTGTGAGACTGTGGCAATTTAACCTGTTGGAGTCTTATTTTCATCTTATGTGAAAAGTTAAGGAAGTCTGTCCTTTGTGGTTGTTTGAGCATTAAATTATATAGCTTATAGAAAGCACTGGGAAAAGAGAGGATACTTAATGGTAGATGAAGAGATGAGGATTATGATGATAGCTATTGATGTGTTTTGCCATTTTGCTTTCTGATAGTAAAATGTCAATTTACAGTTGGATTGCTTTCTTTAATAGGTCTTCTGTGTAACTAATGACACAGGAGGGACAACTACAAAATGCAGAGCACAGGACAGCATAGCTGAAGTTAAAGATGAAAGAACAGACTTTATAATACTACCGCATACATATTTGGTACTGAATCAGGTCTCCAAAAGATATAATTGTCCTATTCTCCTTAGTTTGTGCGTCAAAAGGAAATCTTTTGAGATGACTTAGAGGGGTGGTTTCTGGGCACTTTTCTTTCCCTCTGTGCTTCGGTTTAGGTCTAGTATGTTTGTTCAGGCCAGCAGACTATATTATCTGGTTTGTTTCCAGTATAGCTGTCATTTGAATAATCTGAAAAGTTTTTTATTGGAGGTCTTTATCAAGTGCTGGTTGGATTTGTAATTTTCCTAGTTTACCACATCCTCCATAAATATACTTGTCTTGTCTCTGTGTCCCAGTGGATGCTATTGTATTACAACTCATTGAAATAACAGTCTTAGCATTCCATTCAAGCATTTTATTAATGTAGATGCCTGGGTTATATTGTTGCAGAATGTTTGTTATTGACAACTTGCTCTCTTTTTATTTGGATGGGGCAATAAATACAGGTACTTATTTACATAAGCCTATTAAATGAAATTCTCAAGAGGAAAGAAAATACTTTTAAATGCAGTTTACAATGTGGTAACAGCTGATCCACTTACAAATAAGCTCATTTAGTGGAATTGGATTGAATGAAGAAAAAAAAACTTTGCATAACATTATTGTTTGTGATATATACCAAACAGTATTTATGATACTGAGCTGCATGAAGAGATTAGCTGTATTCCTACTGACCCCTTCTCTTCTCTCTTCTTACTCCTAGAGGGTAAAAGAAAGAGGGTTTTTGTTTTGTTTTCCAAAATGGTTCTATCAATGTGTAATTAAAATGGCTTTCTTTTAAAAGGGAAGCAAAGAGTCTGAGCTGCAGTTATTAGATGTTCTAAAAGTGTAGTTCAAGTTGCAAACCAAAGAATCATCTCTCCCGAATGTTTGTTTCCTTTCTTGAATGAATAATTTTCAGACTTTTTTTTTCGGGGTAGAAATAAAATTAGCAAGAGAGTATGAATAGGACAACTGAATTGTTCTATTTTTAATATCTCTTCAGAAGTTTTTAAAAGTTGCTTCTGTAACGTCATAAGGATTTTGTTTCCATTGACCATTGGGAGTTAAGAGCACAGTCATCAGAAGAGATTATTCTCACATTTTCCTCTTTGACCTTCACAAAGGTGCATTTCCTTCTTGAAAATGCACAAAGGTGCATTTTCTTTCTTCAGCTAATGTGGAACATGGAGTCCATTTGTTTAAAGGGTTGCAGCCTTAGGGCACAAATATAACACATCAGCTCTTCCAGTTAATTTCTGGCAAGCTCAGGTGATGACTTTGATACGTTGGATCATGTATGGTATGGATATGGGACTTGGTTACCTTAGAAACCATCTTTTTTCTTAGGTT
This sequence comes from Neophocaena asiaeorientalis asiaeorientalis, assembly GCF_003031525.2. NCBI lineage: Eukaryota > Metazoa > Chordata > Mammalia > Artiodactyla > Phocoenidae > Neophocaena > Neophocaena asiaeorientalis. Next base: position 428,195 of record NW_020172294.1, on the reverse strand, counting down.
TCTGCTTAGGAATTGTGATTCTTACAGGCAATTCTGCAGAAGATTTTCAGATTTGAATTTGGATGTAGAGGACTCACCCACATTCTTCAGAGAACGCACAAGCCTAGAATTCTTCTCCCATTAATTCATTCTGCAATCATTTTTAAAAACCTGGATATGGTTAAAATTTGTATCATCAGTTTTTCTCATCTGCAATTAAATTCTAGTTAGATTATTTCTAAACCACAAATTCTGCAGTTTCATTGTCCCAGGATCACTTTCTGCTTGCTTCTGTTCTATACATTTAATTAATCTGTGGTAGTGTACCTGAGGCCACTATTCATGCACTATATTATCCTCATAACTGCTATTTTTTGTACATGTTTGTTTGGATGTTACTTTTATGAAAGCAATTAATTTGACTAATCCTGTGGAGAGAATTGAATATTCTTTTTCTCATCAATACATCATTAAAGTTGCAAATGAAAACTTTTTATAGTGACCCAGTTTGCAGTGTCTACCAACCAGTAGGAGGCTGGGATCAAATCTTCTTGAGACCATTTAGAGTGTGAGGAAGATGGAGACAGACACTTGGGAATAGAAAAAGAATCCCACAGAAGAGTGGGATGGGAGGAAAGCCAGAGAGAGTATCAAGAAAGGAAGAGTAATCAGTGATATCAAATTTTGCCTGACAGGTTAATTAATTTCTCCTAGATCCATCCCTTCCTTCCTGCTCACTGATGCGGCCTGAGTTAAGGTCATTTCTCTATTTTTCACACATATATACTCTGTCTGAAATATCCTTTTTCAGTGTCTACAACATTATGAATTCCTGTTAAACCTGTAAAACTTCAATTGTTCATTGCTTCTTTGAAACTGTTACTAGCTCCTGTTCCCTGTGATTTCCCTCTATCATGTATAGGCTTCTGTCATTGAAATTATTTACCAGGTGTTAAAATCATCTCTGTGACTATTTCTCCCATTAGACTGAGCTTTTTAAGATAGGGACTGTTTTAATCAGTCTTGGACATCTAGTGCCTAACACAGTTTGGCTTTAATGGAAGCTTAAAAATAATCAAGAAAGAACTGCAAAGACTCAAAAGGGGTCATTAATTTTAGCAATGAGGCAATAATTGGTGACCTTTCCCAGAGCAATTTTAATCAAGTAGTGGAGGTAGAAGCCATATTGAAGTGGGTTGATAAATGAAGAGATAAGTGGCCATGGTTGAGGTTGACTGTAAAAGGCATGGGTGGGAGTGGAGGCCGTAGCTGGCAGGGCAAGGAATATAAGGTGCAGAGTCTTATACTGTGTGTAAGAAGTGGGAGGTGTGAAAATAATTCAAGGCCTAAGTCAAGGAGCCCTGCACCTTATGGAAGACAGTGGGGACAGTGAAAAGCAGCAGGTTCAGGAGGGGTGGGAGGGATCCAATCCAGGGTATGGGGGAGAGGTGAGCTTTGGGAGTGACAAGCTGTCCACATTCCCTTGAGAACGAAATGAAGAAAAGTTTAAATAATTGACTCAGAAGTGAATTTAGGGAGAGAATCCTTTATTTTTTTAAACAGGTTTAATTCACTTTACTTTTCTGGTATAAAAGCTATGTGGTGACCACAGTTGGAGCCTGGGTCCTCTGCAGGGAGACTCTAGTTTGAGTCTTTTTGAGATGGTCAGTGAATTCCTGATAGGGAGACTTGGTGAAAGTGGTCTCTGTAGAGGCTTAGGGATACAGCTGTAGGTTTGGAGATGACATCAAAAGCAGCTTTGGTGGAGTTGCCAGGGAGCATTCTAGCCATCCTCAGTACCGTCTGCAGCAGCTTCTTGGGTATAGGGGCCTAGGTGATGCCAGTGCCCCTGGGGGTGAGGATGAGAAGCACCTGCATAGAGCCACAGCGGATAGTCACCTTGCAAGGGACGGTTAGGGCTTGCTGATCTTGTGTCCCCAGTAGCCTCGTCACACGGGATGATGAAGAGCCTGGCCTAGACGATAGCCCTGAGGATGGCAGTGGCAACCTCCATGGAGTGCTTAACACCCAGACCAGCAAGGTTTGTAGTAAACCCCGGTGGTGACAAATGCCTTAAACCTGGTCCACTGGCCAGCACAGGTCTGCTTTTGCATGGGCATAATTTTCAAAACCTTGAGGGACATACCTGAAAAAAGTCAGTGATCTCAGATTCTGTGAAGGGCAAGGAGAAGAAAGAGATCTCCTCCGGGGACTTTACTTCATATCCTTGACCAGACAGCTCAGTTTGGTGACAGGGACCCACTTCTTGTCCTTTGCAATGCCTCCACGGAGCCTTTCCGTAGCACCTGCCCGTGATTCACTGTTATGTGTTTTCTCGGAGAAGAAATGCAGAATTCTTCAAATCAGGTGCTTTCTCCTCTTGTACCTTAAATCGGAGCCAAAGTTGAGTGTACACCAGCAGCATAGGCTTGGTAGCAGTTGCTTTTACTGTGTTTAGGTAGTTTGAACTGATGAGCAGAACAAAGAAGGAAATGTCATCTGTGTATTGTTTCATTCTGGTTTTTGTGAATGTCCTTATTCATTTCAGACTAATATTATAGGTATATCTGGGAGATAGCTCTTAAAATACTTGTGAAAAATATATGGGCAAGTTGATATTTTATACTACTGTATCATTCAGTTTCAAAGAAGAAACTCTAGTCATTTGAAGATGCAATTGAGCAGGCACAATCTGTTCAAATATTCAAAATTAGATGTATTTTATAAGCTTTGAAAAGATCTTTTCAGTAAAATGACGTCATTTTTTGCTGGCTCCTGTAAAATTGGCTTGTCCTTTGTCAGCAGAATGACTGGAGTTCTGCTTCCTGTTTATAAAGCTAAACTTTTTTATCCTGAAAATTGTATTGCCAGGCATAGCCTGTAGGATACTTTTCATTGCAAGAAACAGGAAACACAACCAGAAATGGCTTAAAAAATGAGAAGAATTGTTAATTACATAATGAGAAACCTGGATGAAAGACAGTTCTATTGTCAGTTAATTCAAGAAAGTTTTCAAAGTCAAGGTTCTTTTCATCTTTCTGCTCTTAGTTAATATTGAGTTGACTTTTGTCCTCAGACTTGTCCCCTAATGATTAAAAAGACACTGTTACTCCAGACCAGTTAAATTAGAATCACTGTGGGGGAGTGAGGAAGTCCAGTCATTAGTCCATTTAAAAGTTACCAGATGATTCTATCCTGCAGCTTGCTAGGACAGAGTTACACCAAATAAGATTAACCCTGGGGATTATAATCCCAGCTACTGTGAAGTATATGGCCATTTGATAGCTGAAGAAAACAGGAGTTCTTTTAGCAAGGAATAATGGAGAAGAATTAGGCCAATATTGTCTCCCATGCTACAGATGATTTATTTAAAGTGTAAAAAACAAATAATATATTTTGAATTCATGTTTGATCATTATTATCACTTAAAAAAGCTATGTAAATTGTTCCTACCCCTTGCCTTAGAGACAAATCTTCAGATAGGCAGTTTTATTAACCCAGTGAACTACAAAGAAAATGTTTCGGCTAGGAAGGAAGCAGGAGGATTAAAGCATACTTTCTGGCATTTGGTGTGTAGATAAATATCCATCTTTTAAGTAAATATAAAGTAATGATCTATGTTGCCTTGTCTAAGGATTGTAGTCGACTCTTGATCAATCAGAATTGAGTCTCTTCTTCATGGGTTATATAACATGTGCTCTTTGTTGTGGCTCTCTTGTTTTTTAATTTTCAGATGCATTCTATCTCTGCCAACATGTGCCAGAACAGAATTTGTTATTATCCCTTCTAAACTTTGTGTTGCTTAATGACGTTACCATTTTCCAGCCAAGACATTTCACTTGTATTCGTATAGCATCTTTGGCAAGCACGTTTTCTCTTCTTTCTTGCTCACAGACATTCTGCCACTTGAGGGTCTCCTTTGCTTTTGACTCCGAAATACCATCTTAAAAGGTCCTCACTCTCCTTCCCTTTGCTCCCCATATGTTTTTCAGTCTCTCTGTTTTAGTTTATCCATAATAGTGCTTCTGGAGTTATCATCCTAAAATTTAGATTGGATCATGTTTTTACATTGCCCTATCTACCACTTATCTACAGAATAAAAATTCAGTGTGTTAGATTGTCTTTTCCAAGATAGTCATAAAAATATTTCCCATTTCACACACTCTGCTTTATACTGTGACGTTGATACTCCTCCCATGAAGAGGTGGGGTCTGTGTCCCTTCACTAGAATCTGGGCAGGCTTCTGACTGTGGTGGAAGAGACACTAATGTGACCACCTAGACTAAGTCATAAAGAGTGATAGGGCTTCTGCCTGTACCTTTGGGATACTTAGTATTGGAACCGAAGTCACCATGATGTGAGTGAGAGCCCAGCCAAAACCTTGCCTGCAGCCCTTGCTAAGCTTCCAGCTCCCACCATCTTCCTGCCCTGTGAGTGATCTTAGAAGTGGATCCTTCCCCCAGTTAAGCCACCCCAGCTGACCTTTGTGGAGCAGGACTGAGCCATCCCTGCCAAGTTCGCCTATATTGGAAAATCATGGGGGAAAAAAAAAGGTTACTTGCATTTAAAGTGACTAGATTTTTCTTTTTAAAATCAGCTTTGATGAAGTATAAGGTACATAAATTTCAGTAATGTTCAGTATACAATTCAATGAATTTTGACACATTTTTGCAGTCTTTTCACAGTAACACAATCAAAATAGAACAGTTACATCACTTTACAAAGTTCTCTTGTATACCTTTGCATTCAGTCTTCTGTCACTATCCTTAGTCCCTGGTAACCACTGATCTGCTGTCTATTATTAGAGTTTTGCCTTTTGCAGAATGGAAAATTTGTTTCTGTGCTAGTTTTTGGCTGTTATAAATATACCTGTTATGAATAGTCAAGTATAAGTCTTTTTGTAGACCTCAGTTTTCACTAGTAAAGAGTGGAATTGCTAGGTTATATGGTAGTACATGCTTAATTTTTTTAACTGCCTGTTTTCCAAAGTAGTTTTTCCAGCAATGTATGACAGTTTTAGTTGCCCTGTGTTTTTGCTAGTTCTTGCTGTCTTTTTTTTTTTTTTAAGTTCAGCCATTCTCATGGGTGTAAAGGCATCTTATTGCTGTTTTAATTTGCATAGCCCTAATGACTAGTCGTGTTGACATCCTTTATGTGTTGGCTATTTCTATATCTTCTTTGATAAAGTATCTATTCAAGTCATTCTGCCATGTAAAAAAAGATTGGGTTGTTTATCTCTTTAATACTTAGTTTTAAGATTTTTTTATATATTTGGGATATGTTTCCTATCAGATATATAGTTTGTAAATATTTCCTCCTGTTCCATGGGTTGTCTTTTCACTTTCTTGATGGTGTCCTTTGAAGCACAAAGTTTATAATTTTCGTCAAAGTACAGTTTATCAGTTTTTTATTTTGTGGTTCATGTCTTTTGTGTTTTATCTAAAAAACAAACAAACAAACAAAAACTTTGCCTAAACAAGGTCACAAAGATTTTTCTCCTGTGTTTTCTTCTAGAAGCTTTATATTTTTAGCTCTTGCATCTAGGGGTATGACCCATTTTGAGTTAATTTTTGCATATGGTGTGGGGGAAGTTTCAAAGTTCATTTGTATATTTTCAACAACATTTGTTAAAAGGACCATCTTTTTCTCATTGAAATATCTTGGCACCTTTCTTGAAAATCAGTTGACCATATTCATATGGGTTTGTTTCTGGAGTATGTGTTCTATTCCCTTGATTATCTGTCTATCCTTGTGCCAATATTATACTCTCTTGATTACTGTAGCTTTATAGTCAACCTTGAAATCAATTAGTGTTAAGTTTTCCAACATTTGTTCTTTTTTTGAAAGATGTTCTAACTGTTCCAGGTTCTTTGCATTTCCATATTGATTTTATAATAAGCTTTTAATTACTATGAAAAGTGTTGCTAGAATGGGGATTGGATTGAATATTGATTAATTTACTGACAGTAACATCTTTAAAATAGTATTTTTTCTCATTTTGCATATCCATTTACGTAGTTCTTTTAGCAGTGTTTAGTAGTTTTCAGTGTATAAGTTTTGCACACGTTTTGTTAAATTTATTCTTTGCACTAATGGTGGCATTCCAGATAGGGTTCAGTTACTAAAGAACACTCAAAGGGTCCAAAATTAGAAATTTATTGCAGGGAAAGGATTCAGTGTAGCAACAGGATTAGAACGTTAAGGATATGTGTTGCAGCCAGAGGTTCCCTCATTGCAAGAGCTTTAGAAGGGCTAGGCATGACCCCTGACTGTCCTCTTTGTTGATCATATGGACACATTTTTCTCTCAGATCAGGTGCCACTGATGTGTGCACAGAACCATGTAGCCCCTAATGGAGTCTAGGCTGGTACTCCTTATACTCTGCTGGTCATGTAGGCATAGTCTTTCTCATAACCAGCCCCAAAGGTAGAGCCCTCTGTGGTGTTTGACTAAGACCAGATGCAAATCATCAAATCTCACTTATCAATAAACATTGTTGACAGTCTGATACAAACTACCCTGAAACTTACCTTAAACCCATCAGTACAAAGCAACACTATCAAGCCATACATTTCATGTCTTGACAGGGATCAGCACCATACAGGTACATTTTTACTTTAGCAGAACAACTCGGGCTAATTCCAGGTGTGCTGCAGTTGACTCACATCCCTAAATTTCTCTTTGGTCCTGTTATAATTGGTATTTAAAAAAATTTCTATTTCCAATGTGTATTGCTTTTATATATAAATAAAACATGCTTTTTGTATATTGACCTTATATCCTGTGACCTTGCTAACTCACTTATTACTTTTAGTAGCCTTTTGTAGATTTCCTAGGAATTTTTACACTGAAAGTCTTGCAGTCTTTGAATAAGTGTAGTGTTTCTTCATTCTTACCAATCTGCCTTTTATTTCTTTTTCTTGCCTTGTTGCATTGGCTAAGAACTCTAGTACAATGTTGACTAAAAGTGATGACAGCATTCTTTCTGATCTTAGAGATAAAACATTCAGTATCTCAGCATTAAGTAGGATATTGTCTCTAGGATTTTTATAGATATTATTTATCAAGTTGAAGGATTTCCTTTTCCTTTTATTCCCAGTTTTTGTCATGAATGGATATTGAATTTTGTCAAATACCTTTTTTGCTTTCATTAAGACAATCATTTGGTTCCTTTGGTGGTGGCAGGGGTATGTTAGTCTGTTAATATGGTGAACTTGTATTGATTTTTGAATGTTAAACCAGCTTTGCATTCCTGGAATAGACCTCTCATGACCATGATTCTTTTTATATATTGCTTCATTCAATTTGCAAATATCCTGTTAAGGATTTTTAGTTCTGGGTTTATGAGAAACATTGGTCTTTAGTTTTCTTTTTTTGTAATACCTTTGTCTAATTTGGGTATTAGGGTAATGCTTGACTCACAGAATGATTTGGAGCCTGTTTCTTCTTCCGTATTTTGCACAAGTTTATGCAGCATTGTTATCTATTTCTTACATGTTTGGTATAACTCACCAGTGAAGCCATCTGGACTTACAAATTTTCTTTGTAGGTAGGTTTTTAAACTACGAATTCTTTTTCTCTAGTAAATATAGGGCTATTCAGGTTATCTGTTTTTTTCTTGGATAACCTTCAGTAGTTTGTTTCTTTCAAGAAATGTGTCCATTCCATTTAAGTTACTGAATTTGTTGATGTAGAATTCTTAGTAATATTGTCTTATTAGTCTTTTAATGTCTGTATGATTTGTAGTGATGTTCTCTCTTTCATTCTTGATATTGTGAATTGTGTTTACTCTCTTTTCTCCTTGTCAGTTTTACTGACCTTTCAAAGAGCTCGTTTTGGGTTTATTGATTTTCAATAAAGACATTGTTTTTATGTTTTTTGTTTTATGATGGCAGAACTATCCTTATTCCTCGTAACCTTTATAGTACAGATCCCTTCTGTTCTAATTGAATGTGTACTTGTGTTTTACCCCTTCACCTCCCAGGTGAATAATGCTTTTTGGGACAACTATTGTTATTCATCTTTGTCATTTTGACAGAATCTTAATTTAAATTGGACTCAGTAATAGAGAATAAAGATCTTGGAAGTTAGCATAAGTTGATTTAGTGTTCTGGTAACTGCCTCATATAGAATTCAATAGTAAGTTAAAACAAAAAGGCATAGAGAGAATTCTCATTATTTGGATGGAAAATTTAGCCTTTTTTAAATAAAAAATTGTCTCTATAATGTGTTTTAAATATTTACATTTTTATTATGATTCACATGCTTTAGGTAATTCCGGTCTCGTTTTCTTTTGGTATATAAAAGGGGAAGGGCTCTTTTAGTACATTTATTTGATTTAGAGCTTTCTTTTAACCTCACTTCAAGTCTTTCTCGCATGCTGCAGTGGAGATGAATGCAAAGGAATCCATACTAGGATTTAACAGAATAAGTAAATGATTTCTATTACGAAAAGAGCCACTCTAGGAAATAAAGCTCTATCTAGTAAATATGGGCTTACTTAGTACATTTAACATGTGACTGGAGTTACCACAATTTTGTTTATAAAATCTTTCAGAATTTCATCTATCATGTAATTTGTAAAGAGAGTTGTATCATTATCACAGCAGCTCAAATTCTGGAATACTTCCATTGTGCTTGGCCAACAGCGAGTAACAGAACAGTGGTTATTTGCTGACCTTTTCAGATATTTTTAGATGAAGAAAGGTGTAAATAAATAAAGCAATTCTTTGATTCCTGATAAATGGCCTGGAGGCTGATCTTGTGCAGTTTACTGTACCTTTATCTGCTTGCTCAGCCACTCCTTAATAAAGATCCCAAGGGAGCAGACTGAGGCTACATCCTTCCTCTTACCCATGCTAGAAATCTTAGCAACTTCATCTTTGAACTGATCCCTAAAATTGTTATTTCTTTCAATTTTTCTAAACAGTTTTTCTTGACTCCCTCCTTCCAGCTCTCATTTCCATCTGATACATTGTAATATATTTATGTCATTTTAATCTTGCTAAAAACATTGCAATTATATCATTCTTTTGCCCCCAAACTTTCACAGAATAAAATACTCTAAACTCTTCATCCCCAGTAAATGATTTATTTGGTTTCACTGCCTTGGGACATGGACTCATCCTCAGTTATTCACCATTTCATTCTCAATTTTTAAAAATATTTTAGTAATATTTTAAAACACACATGAAATTTCCCATCTTAACTGCTTTCAAGTATACAGTTCAGTATTGTTAAGTATATTCACACTGTTGTGCACCCAGTCTCCAAAACTTTTTCATATTGCAAAACTGAAACTATTTATTAAATAGTAACACCATTTTTTCTCATCCCTCCAGCCCTTGGCAACCATCATTATACTTTGTTTCTATGAATTTGACTAATCTAGATTTCTCATATAAGTAGAATTATACAGTATTTGTCTTTTTGAGACTGGCTTATTTCACTTAGCATAATGTCTTTAAATTCATCCATGTTGAAGCATGTGTCAAAGTTTCCTTCCTTTTTAAGGCTGAATATCAGATCCCTTTTTAAGAGCAGGATTTTTTATGGGAAGGCGATTGAAGATGTTAGACTATTAAATATGTGAGAAGAATTACTATAGTTAGAAGGTAGGCTGGTGGGGGGAACATTGTGGGGCTTCTGAAAGTTTCAACTTTGCTTACCCTACTTGTGTAGGGTAGCAGAATATGCCACCCCCAAATATTCCACTGGGGCATAAGGATTATTCTGAGTCAAAGGCACATAAACAGCAGATGCAAGAAGGCCATTCTGACCTTTCTTTTTCTTCTTGAAAGCAAGAGGTAAACTCTCATGTAAAAGGTGCCTTCTGGGTACCAGGTGAAAGGAAAACATTCTTACTACTAGAGATGGGGAATAGAAGCTGGGAACAATCTGTACAAACAAACCTTGTTACTAATCCTTATCTTGCTGGTCACTTTTCCACAATTAACTGCTCTAGCCCAAACCCTTTGTCTTGTTACGACTTCACAATTTACGCTTCTTTATCCAACCACACATATAAGCTTTTGGCCCTAACTGCTTCTTTGGGTCTTTATTTTCCTTGTGAAGGCTTTCAGATACACAAAAAAATTACTAAATAAAATTTGTGTGCTTCTCTCCTGTTAATGTGTCTTGTGTCAGTCTAATTCTTAGGCCCATCTGGGAGAGGGTAGAGGAGAAATTTTATCACCCCCTCTCCCCCCAGTCTTGTTTCCCATTTACTGAGTTTCCGGTAGGTATTAGTAGTGCCTGGGTTTTTGTAATTTTTTAAATTTAAGTAAAATCCCATCTCAGACCAAGTTTATTTCTAATTAATAGACATACTGATTCAATAATGTATCTGCTGTCTTAGGAATCACCTTTTCTTTGCAGTCTTTGCGATACATGTTTTTTGTTTTTGTTCTTTCACTGAAGATCTGTTAAAATTAATGTTAATGTCTTTTTGGACTCATGATAACCCAGATGACCTGAAAAATAAGTTGTTTCTTTGGAGTTCTCTTAGTCATTGGTAAGTGTGTGCATGACAAAGTTTACTTTTCTTGTTATATAATAAAACAGTCTTCAATGTAAAAAAGTTCAGTCATCAATTTGGACAGAATTTTTTTTTTCTACTTACTGTGTAGCAAATATGATAGTCTTCTGAAAGGATTAGTTCTTGGCCTCCTTGAACCAGAACCACCTAAGAAGTTTTTTGGGACAAATCTGATCACTTTATACCTCCAGAGTATGCCCCTGTCTTTTTCTACATGTGAATTCCAGAATCTTTAGCTACTAAGTGTTTTACAGTCTGGTGCAAAACTAAGTCCATGTCCTATTTCTTGTCAGACTCCAATTCTCTCCCTTCTCACTTTCATCCCTGCCTTCATCTCAATGAAATGACTTAGAATTCTCCAAATGTGGCATACCTTTTCCTTGGCCTAGCAAATAAGATTCTCCCTGTTTGGGATACCCAATTCTTGTTTCTCAGTATCTGGTGAAATCTCCCTATTTGATGGAAGCCTTTGTCTGTGGGTTTCCTTTTTTTTTTTTTTTAAATGAATGAATGAATGAATTAAGCTGCGTTGACCATTCGTCTCTGCACACGGGCTTTCTCTGGTTGCGGTGAGCGGGGCCTACTCTTCGTTGCAGTGCGCGGGCTTCTCATTGCCGTGGCTTCTGTTATGGAGCACGGGCTCTAGGTGCATGGGCTTCAGTAGTTGTGGCACACAGGGTCAGTAGTTGTGACGCATGGGCTTAGTTGCTCTGCGGCATGTGGGATCTTCCCTCACCAGGGCTTGAACCCGTGTCCCTTGCATTGGCAGGCGGATTCTTAACGACTGTGCCACCAGGGAAGTCTCTCTGCCAGGGTTTCTTATCTGAACCTCAGTCTTTTGTAGATTTCCTAGGAATTTTTACACTGAAAGTCTTGCAGTCTTTGAATAAGTGTAGTGTTTCTTCATTCTTACCAATCTGCCTTTTATTTCTTTTTCTTGCCTTGTTGCATTGGCTAAGAACTCTAGTACAATGTTGACTAAAAGTGATGACAGCATTCTTTCTGATCTTAGAGATAAAACATTCAGTATCTCAGCATTAAGTAGGATATTGTCTCTAGGATTTTTATAGATATTATTTATCAAGTTGAAGGATTTCCTTTTCCTTTTATTCCCAGTTTTTGTCATGAATGGATATTGAATTTTGTCAAATACCTTTTTTGCTTTCATTAAGACAATCATTTGGTTCCTTTGGTGGTGGCAGGGGTATGTTAGTCTGTTAATATGGTGAACTTGTATTGATTTTTGAATGTTAAACCAGCTTTGCATTCCTGGAATAGACCTCTCATGACCATGATTCTTTTTATATATTGCTTCATTCAATTTGCAAATATCCTGTTAAGGATTTTTAGTTCTGGGTTTATGAGAAACATTGGTCTTTAGTTTTCTTTTTTTGTAATACCTTTGTCTAATTTGGGTATTAGGGTAATGCTTGACTCACAGAATGATTTGGAGCCTGTTTCTTCTTCCGTATTTTGCACAAGTTTATGCAGCATTGTTATCTATTTCTTACATGTTTGGTATAACTCACCAGTGAAGCCATCTGGACTTACAAATTTTCTTTGTAGGTAGGTTTTTAAACTACGAATTCTTTTTCTCTAGTAAATATAGGGCTATTCAGGTTATCTGTTTTTTTCTTGGATAACCTTCAGTAGTTTGTTTCTTTCAAGAAATGTGTCCATTCCATTTAAGTTACTGAATTTGTTGATGTAGAATTCTTAGTAATATTGTCTTATTAGTCTTTTAATGTCTGTATGATTTGTAGTGATGTTCTCTCTTTCATTCTTGATATTGTGAATTGTGTTTACTCTCTTTTCTCCTTGTCAGTTTTACTGACCTTTCAAAGAGCTCGTTTTGGGTTTATTGATTTTCAATAAAGACATTGTTTTTATGTTTTTTGTTTTATGATGGCAGAACTATCCTTATTCCTCGTAACCTTTATAGTACAGATCCCTTCTGTTCTAATTGAATGTGTACTTGTGTTTTACCCCTTCACCTCCCAGGTGAATAATGCTTTTTGGGACAACTATTGTTATTCATCTTTGTCATTTTGACAGAATCTTAATTTAAATTGGACTCAGTAATAGAGAATAAAGATCTTGGAAGTTAGCATAAGTTGATTTAGTGTTCTGGTAACTGCCTCATATAGAATTCAATAGTAAGTTAAAACAAAAAGGCATAGAGAGAATTCTCATTATTTGGATGGAAAATTTAGCCTTTTTTAAATAAAAAATTGTCTCTATAATGTGTTTTAAATATTTACATTTTTATTATGATTCACATGCTTTAGGTAATTCCGGTCTCGTTTTCTTTTGGTATATAAAAGGGGAAGGGCTCTTTTAGTACATTTATTTGATTTAGAGCTTTCTTTTAACCTCACTTCAAGTCTTTCTCGCATGCTGCAGTGGAGATGAATGCAAAGGAATCCATACTAGGATTTAACAGAATAAGTAAATGATTTCTATTACGAAAAGAGCCACTCTAGGAAATAAAGCTCTATCTAGTAAATATGGGCTTACTTAGTACATTTAACATGTGACTGGAGTTACCACAATTTTGTTTATAAAATCTTTCAGAATTTCATCTATCATGTAATTTGTAAAGAGAGTTGTATCATTATCACAGCAGCTCAAATTCTGGAATACTTCCATTGTGCTTGGCCAACAGCGAGTAACAGAACAGTGGTTATTTGCTGACCTTTTCAGATATTTTTAGATGAAGAAAGGTGTAAATAAATAAAGCAATTCTTTGATTCCTGATAAATGGCCTGGAGGCTGATCTTGTGCAGTTTACTGTACCTTTATCTGCTTGCTCAGCCACTCCTTAATAAAGATCCCAAGGGAGCAGACTGAGGCTACATCCTTCCTCTTACCCATGCTAGAAATCTTAGCAACTTCATCTTTGAACTGATCCCTAAAATTGTTATTTCTTTCAATTTTTCTAAACAGTTTTTCTTGACTCCCTCCTTCCAGCTCTCATTTCCATCTGATACATTGTAATATATTTATGTCATTTTAATCTTGCTAAAAACATTGCAATTATATCATTCTTTTGCCCCCAAACTTTCACAGAATAAAATACTCTAAACTCTTCATCCCCAGTAAATGATTTATTTGGTTTCACTGCCTTGGGACATGGACTCATCCTCAGTTATTCACCATTTCATTCTCAATTTTTAAAAATATTTTAGTAATATTTTAAAACACACATGAAATTTCCCATCTTAACTGCTTTCAAGTATACAGTTCAGTATTGTTAAGTATATTCACACTGTTGTGCACCCAGTCTCCAAAACTTTTTCATATTGCAAAACTGAAACTATTTATTAAATAGTAACACCATTTTTTCTCATCCCTCCAGCCCTTGGCAACCATCATTATACTTTGTTTCTATGAATTTGACTAATCTAGATTTCTCATATAAGTAGAATTATACAGTATTTGTCTTTTTGAGACTGGCTTATTTCACTTAGCATAATGTCTTTAAATTCATCCATGTTGAAGCATGTGTCAAAGTTTCCTTCCTTTTTAAGGCTGAATATCAGATCCCTTTTTAAGAGCAGGATTTTTTATGGGAAGGCGATTGAAGATGTTAGACTATTAAATATGTGAGAAGAATTACTATAGTTAGAAGGTAGGCTGGTGGGGGGAACATTGTGGGGCTTCTGAAAGTTTCAACTTTGCTTACCCTACTTGTGTAGGGTAGCAGAATATGCCACCCCCAAATATTCCACTGGGGCATAAGGATTATTCTGAGTCAAAGGCACATAAACAGCAGATGCAAGAAGGCCATTCTGACCTTTCTTTTTCTTCTTGAAAGCAAGAGGTAAACTCTCATGTAAAAGGTGCCTTCTGGGTACCAGGTGAAAGGAAAACATTCTTACTACTAGAGATGGGGAATAGAAGCTGGGAACAATCTGTACAAACAAACCTTGTTACTAATCCTTATCTTGCTGGTCACTTTTCCACAATTAACTGCTCTAGCCCAAACCCTTTGTCTTGTTACGACTTCACAATTTACGCTTCTTTATCCAACCACACATATAAGCTTTTGGCCCTAACTGCTTCTTTGGGTCTTTATTTTCCTTGTGAAGGCTTTCAGATACACAAAAAAATTACTAAATAAAATTTGTGTGCTTCTCTCCTGTTAATGTGTCTTGTGTCAGTCTAATTCTTAGGCCCATCTGGGAGAGGGTAGAGGAGAAATTTTATCACCCCCTCTCCCCCCAGTCTTGTTTCCCATTTACTGAGTTTCCGGTAGGTATTAGTAGTGCCTGGGTTTTTGTAATTTTTTAAATTTAAGTAAAATCCCATCTCAGACCAAGTTTATTTCTAATTAATAGACATACTGATTCAATAATGTATCTGCTGTCTTAGGAATCACCTTTTCTTTGCAGTCTTTGCGATACATGTTTTTTGTTTTTGTTCTTTCACTGAAGATCTGTTAAAATTAATGTTAATGTCTTTTTGGACTCATGATAACCCAGATGACCTGAAAAATAAGTTGTTTCTTTGGAGTTCTCTTAGTCATTGGTAAGTGTGTGCATGACAAAGTTTACTTTTCTTGTTATATAATAAAACAGTCTTCAATGTAAAAAAGTTCAGTCATCAATTTGGACAGAATTTTTTTTTTCTACTTACTGTGTAGCAAATATGATAGTCTTCTGAAAGGATTAGTTCTTGGCCTCCTTGAACCAGAACCACCTAAGAAGTTTTTTGGGACAAATCTGATCACTTTATACCTCCAGAGTATGCCCCTGTCTTTTTCTACATGTGAATTCCAGAATCTTTAGCTACTAAGTGTTTTACAGTCTGGTGCAAAACTAAGTCCATGTCCTATTTCTTGTCAGACTCCAATTCTCTCCCTTCTCACTTTCATCCCTGCCTTCATCTCAATGAAATGACTTAGAATTCTCCAAATGTGGCATACCTTTTCCTTGGCCTAGCAAATAAGATTCTCCCTGTTTGGGATACCCAATTCTTGTTTCTCAGTATCTGGTGAAATCTCCCTATTTGATGGAAGCCTTTGTCTGTGGGTTTCCTTTTTTTTTTTTTTTAAATGAATGAATGAATGAATTAAGCTGCGTTGACCATTCGTCTCTGCACACGGGCTTTCTCTGGTTGCGGTGAGCGGGGCCTACTCTTCGTTGCAGTGCGCGGGCTTCTCATTGCCGTGGCTTCTGTTATGGAGCACGGGCTCTAGGTGCATGGGCTTCAGTAGTTGTGGCACACAGGGTCAGTAGTTGTGACGCATGGGCTTAGTTGCTCTGCGGCATGTGGGATCTTCCCTCACCAGGGCTTGAACCCGTGTCCCTTGCATTGGCAGGTGGATTCTTAACGACTGTGCCACCAGGGAAGTCTCTCTGCCAGGGTTTCTTATCTGAACCTCAGAACTCAATGATTTGAATGACCGTTTCTCAGTTTTTTTAAAGATGGTGTATGAAAAAAATAAAGATGATGTATGAATATTATCATTCTAGATGTATAAGAACAAAGTTAATTTATTACCTTCAATGGATACTTTAGGGCATTAGGAATTAATTTTCTTTTGAGATCTCTACTAAAAAAGATGTAGTCTGAGTTTGTTTCCTTCTATTGCCCTTGCACAAATTTTATATTCCTTTGGAACATTTGTCATATTAGAATTATTTGTTTGTATATTATATATTATTTTTTGTCAGCTTTTCCATTTAGGCTGGACATCTAGAGAACAGGCTGTCTTATTTATTCTCACACCCCAGTACGCGGCACCATGCCTGATATAGTGTTGATGTTCAATAAATTTTAGTGAATATAGATAGATACAGATGCTGAGGATTATATTGACTTCCTTAAAGTAGTTTAGCTTCATTTTTTTCAGCATGACTATACTCCACATTCTTCATTCCCTTTTCAAACTTATTTTTGTATTTGCTTTCTTTCTTAAATGAGCACCTTAATATTTGCTACCCTATTCTCTACTTGTCTATATATCACACTTCAGCAATTTTCTTGTTCCTTGTGGATGCTGTGCCTGCTTAAATAGAGCGAAGTGCTCCTATTGGTATGGATTTTTGGAATCTCTAGTGTCAGATTTATAAGAAATTATGACAGCTACACGGAAAATTGTATGAAATGATGCTTTTGCCTAATTTTATTTGAATAATAATGTTGCTTTTGTAGTATTTATAATTTGTGTTATCTATTTCCATTTTCTCAGTTGATAATTTTCACTATACATTATTATACTTACCCTTTGAGTGTTTGCTCTATGAATTGATTTCTCATTCAGATGGTAATTTCCCTCCATTCCTTTTGCATCCCTGTCTGTCCAGTATGTAGAGATGGAAATAGATATTGGTTGTTATTTGATGTCATTTTGTCAAGTGTATGCTACGTTCATCAAGAACAAAAGAGTTAATCCTTCGAATTGGCAGAACCACAGACAATGCTGAGGTATCAATTCTCTCTCAGACTCTGGAGGATAATGACAGTACAGCTTCTCTTCATGGAAAAGACCCTGTAGTTGTTAGATTATGGACTTTGGAATGTCAGAATGGGTTCTTTGCCAGACTGTGATTGTTTCAATTTTTGTCAAGCAAATATTAAACTAGACCATAGTTTTCTAACAATATTAGAATAAAACAAAAAATTTGTCTTCATGTCTCCTTACCTGCCTAGCCTATGAATATTGATAGGACACATTCACTATTTTGTTAACTGCCGTAGAATCAGCAGTAGGTTTCTGTTGTGTTGTGTTGTCTTTCTCCTCTCCTTAAAGCTTGAGATAAGTGTGCTTTTTTGAGGTTGATTAGAAATATGTTTTCAAAGTGTCTGAATTGGTGAAATGTTAAACCATTCCAAGATTGGAAGTAGCTTGGCATGTGTGGAGAAAACCACATCGCTAGTGGATTAAGATGTCAGAAGACCTGTGAATCCTGACTATATTCTGTTCTGTTTCCTGAATTTGTTCTTAACTTCTTATAGCCTCAGTTTTCTCTTGTTGTGAAAATCAAATGAAGACATACACAGTAATATTTATATAGACTGTATGGAACAAATGTGAAGTGACATTACTTTCTGTGTTTGGTTGATAGGGTATTATTAGGCCGGCTCCCATTTTCTCCTGCTTGAATACATTCTCCATATTCTTCTTGTCCCGTTTATAATGCATCCAACCTTGAAAACCCTCTTCCTCATGAAAAATTTGAGTATTTTTTAAAATGTGCTAGACACTGATAAATATAACATAACTAGTAAATAGCAAAGTTATAATTCAAATCCAGGTCCTTTTTACCCCTGAGCTTGTGCCATTAACCAATATATGCTATCAACTATCAACATTCTTTTATCGTCATTAATGTTAGAATGGTGATCTTGAGAATCTTATTATTCAGAGATAACTGTTAATTAAAAGGGAGCTATAGGAAGCTTGACAAAGAAAATTATAGAAATTCTCAACATGACACTGTTCTAGGAGGTGTATTTGTAGTCAAAACAAACAAACAAAAAAATAGAATCAGTGTGAACTGAGTACTGTGTGGCCTATTGTGGCTGATGAAGTGGAACCCATCACTTCTCTGTTCAGAAAACGCAGAAATGTGTGTGGGTAAGTCTGGAACATCCAAATAATCGTGCATTAATGTGATTTAAAATTTACTAAACGCAATAATACTGTTACTCGAAAGATGGCAGGTTTTTTTTTTTTAATTCTTTAAAGCAATCTTTCAAAATTTTTTTGAATTTTATTTTTTTTTATACAGCAGGTTCTTATTAGTTATCCATTTTATACATATTAGTGTATATATGCCAATCCCAACCTCCCAATTCATCACATTTCATCATTTGAATTTCTTTCAAATTTTTATTAATCCATTTTTGTTTATATACCAGAAGAAGTATCTGATTTCTTGTACAAAGTTTATGTTTACAAGACAGCAGCATTTTATTTCTCTTCAGGGAGATGTCATTCTCTCAAGTCTGGTTCTGTATTGCTTAGAATAAGTTGTTTTTCTTTTGTAATTTTCTGAAACTTTATGAGATTTTTAAAAAGATAATTAAAAGATCCCTAGAGTTAGTTGCTTACATTGCATGGAAAGAGACAGGTATGTGCTTTTAATTTTTATATGTGCACTTTAGTGAAAATTACCCCTCCCCCCTCATTAACGAGGTGAATTTTTGAATGAGAAAGTGCTAACTTAGGATACTTGTTTCATGAATTTATCTTTCCAGGCTTGAAATTTAATTATATCACTCCCTCAGATTTAGATATAAATACAGCTCCTAAGTACTGTCAGCAGAAGCTAACTATAAAACTGATGTCCGTATAATTTTTATAAATCCAACATTTAAGAAAAAGTAAAAAATATAGTTCTTAGAAAAGCCAATCAGATTTAAATTTATTCTATAGAACTGATACTCTGCTATTACAGACACATGCGGTCTCCACCAACCTTTTCTTTTTCTTTTGGCTGTTTATTTCGGTTTCCTCTGCTTTTTCTTGTTTCTTTTCAAACAAATGAGTCTTTGCCAGCAGCATTCTTTCAATCTATCCAATTTGCTTCAATATTGAAAGTTTTTCTGCTACCTTTGTTACTCAGGGTCATTTCCACCCAGATGAATAATATTACCCAGGAGCAGTATTTTAGAACCTTCAAGAATCTGTTTTTCTTTATCATTGCCATTCACATTATATCTGTGAGGCATATATTATGTAAATAAAAGTTATATTTTGAAGTCATATCAAATATACTTAATATATGTTTTATATGCTCAATTCTTTTATATTTTTAGGTAAGTAAATTTCAGATATTAATTTCAGCAGAAAGTTTTTGATTTTAAATGATCTTTTGCTTATAAAGTAATCTCTAGGTAATAGAAACTGAGAGATAAAGCAAATGCTCATGTGTTAGAAATAAATATCTTTGGTTGTTGCCCCTGGACTGTGTTTTCCTTTTGCTAACCTGTGAGAATCACATGAAATAATTGCATTTTGGGAATATTTTCTCACTTTTGAGTTCTGTAGCTTCTCATCTCTTTTTAGAGTAAGGCATTGCTAATGGGTCTCTTTTCAAGGCAATTTCTATCTTTTCTCACTTGTGAGCCTTTTTTTTTTTGCCTGCTTTACCACAGAATTGAAATATAAGTTGGCCGAAAAGATCAAACTCTCACAGTTAATTCAGTAGGCATTTATTGAGGGCATTGTATGTTGTGTTAAGTCCAAGTACATCAAAGAAATAAAAATGAAATCACATTAGCAAGCTGTTCTAAGGCAGTGCATTAGTTTTCTATTGCTGCCTAACAAATTTCCACAAATTTAGCAGCTTAAAACAATACACATTTATTATCTCGTGTGTTTTTGTGGCTCTGGAGTCTGGGCACAGTTTAGCTGGTTCTTGGCTTAGGGTCTCACAAGGCGGCAGTCAAGGTATTGGCCAGTCTACATTCTCATCTAGGGACCTGAATGGAGAAGAATCCTGTTCTGGGCTCATTCAAGTTTTTGGCAGAATTTCTTTGGCAGCTGTGTGATGTAGGCCCCAGATTTTGGTTGGCCATTGGCTGGGTGGTGATCACCCTTAGTTCCTAGAGGCTGCCCACAGCTCCTTCCATGTGGGCTTCTCCAGTGTGGCTGCTTACCTCATTAAGCCTGCAAGGGGAGTTGTAGCTCCAGTCTGCTGGTAAGATGGAGGCTTATATCATGTAACACAATCATGGGAGTGATATCTCATTACCTTTGCCATATTCTGTTGACTAGAAGAAAGTCATAGGTCCTGCTTACGCTGAAGGAGACGGGATTACACAAAGGCACGAACACCAGAAGGTGGGATCATGGAGAGTCACTTTTGGATCATTCTGCCGCAGGCAAGATGTAAATAAATGGGTGATAAGTAAACCTTGAGTAATTAAAAATGGTACATTTTATTGCTTATATATATTATGTTCATGCTGGGATTAGATTAGACAGTGTTGAAGCTGGGCCATTACTGTGATTGGCACTTTGTTGAAGCATGGTTTCTACTTTGACGAGACTGTGTGCAAGCTAAGGATGAGGTCTATCTCATGAAGCCCTGTAATCTGTGTGCCTTAGCATTCCAAAGACATACCTACATATATTTGAGCCTCCATAGTAGAGGCCAGCATTTCTTTCTCTCCACATTTTATTCATTAAGATTTCAGAATTGTCATCAAACTTTTAATATAGTTAGTTGCTTTTGCTTAAAGTAGCAAACAATGCAGACATAAATGATAAGTTTCTTATTAGGTTGAATAAAAATCTCATTAAAATAATCATTTAGACATGTATAGTGGATAATTTTTTTTAGATTTATATGTTCTCGGAAAGCAGCAATATGTTATATTTTTAGATTTCATAATAACGTTAGGGTTTCTTTTTTTGCTTCAACTTATTCAGCTATTTAAACAGGTAATGAGATTAGTTCCATTGAATTTTTTCACCTTTTCTTATTTTTCCTCCTACTTAATGCTAGGCTTTGTTTTACATTGCTCAGTTGATATCATGAATTTAATGACTTAAAACAGTGACCTTCAATTTCGGCTATAGATTAAAATAAAAGATGTCAAATTTCTCAGTGTCCTGCCTCTGCAACCTCAGTTTATTTATGCCAATATGAGCTGCTTTAATTTTAAAGATTTCTGGATTAAATTCACATTTAAAAAATTTTTTTATTCTTGGGAAATATACCAATTTAATAGTGAAAGTTAAAAAAAGTTTGATATTTGTAGATATTATTGAAAGTTAAATATGTAGAATAAATCATAGTCTTTTAAAAATAATTGTTTATACATTTTTCTTTTCTTTTTTTAATTGAAGTATACTTGATAAGAATTCTGTTTATACATAAAAAAAACCTTTTCTATTAAGAAGAACTGCAGGGCTTCCCCGGTGGCGCAGTGGTTGAGAGTCTGCCTGCCGATGCAGGGGACACGGGTTTGTGCCCCAGTCCGGGAAGATCCCACATGCCGCGGAGCGGCTAGGCCTGTGAGCCATGGCCACTGAGCCTGCGCGTCCGGAGCCTGTGCTCCGCAACGGGAGAGGCCACAACAGTGAGAGGCCTGTGCACCGCAAAAAAAAAAAAAAAAAAAAAAAAAAAGAAGAACTGCAACAACAAGAAAAAGTGGGTGGAAGGGACTTGAATAGATATGTCTTTTCCCCTGGCTGTATTCTTTTGATCTTGTTTTATAACATGAGTTATGAGAGCAGTGATGACAACCTATGTGGAGAAGAGTAGGATGTACTGTACCCAGTTGCATTTATAGATGATTTATAAGTTTGGCTTGGAGGGCTGGTGTGTGTGTGTGTGTTTTGGGGGGCGATAAGGGAGGAGAGGTTGATTGAGAAGTGGAGATGGTGTTCTGAGTTGTGCTAACTTTCATTGTTTGGAATTGACTGATGTGGACCACATCTCTAAAATGGGGACACTAAGCTCCAATTAAAGTATAAACTTCTTAAGTATAAACTTTCACTTTTCCATGGAATTTGTGCTTTGTCTTATTTTGCATTTTTTCCACACGAGTGATAATGCGTGCATGTGTGTGCATGTGCGCACACACATACACACAAATGCATGGCTAGATGCTCTGGGAATTTTAACAACCACCAACCCCTGAACCCCACCTCCCTCAAAGACACATAGCACACACTTGCCATTCCTCCTTTACCCTGCTGTGTATTTTTTCCCATACCACTTATACCTTCCAGTCATTATTCTTCGTCTCCAATGGACTGTAATATCCAAGGGAGATGTTTTTGTCCATTTTGTTCACTTTCTACAAAAAAGGTGAACAAAATATATTTTACAAGATATTTTTGTCTGTTTACCTTCTACAAGAGATCACTAGATTTTGTTGTCTAAGTCAGTTGGTCACTTGATATACTATGTAAGTTATGTTGCCATCTTTTTCGTACTCAGTGTTGTGCCAGTGTGGTGTATGTCTATGTTGGGATGGTGGCGGTGGCTGTGGTTATATATAATTTCAACCTGTCACACCTCACATGATTATATTGTGATTATATTGTGGAGATAGGTAGTATGTGTAAAAATTAGCAAATGATACAAGACCTTATAAAATTAAGCGCTAAATTATATGGTAGTAGGAATTGATCAAAGATCATCCTGTTGGATTGGGCAAGAGACAGCTTCATGGCATAGGTGGACCTTGCACTGGACTTTTAAAATTATAGAGGGTGGGCTTCCCTGGTGGCGCAGTGGTTGAGAGTCCACCTGCCGATGCAGGGGACACGGGTTTGTGCCCCAGTCCAGGAAGATCCCACATGCCGCGGAGCGGCTGGGCCTGTGAGCCATGGCCGCTGAGCCTGCACGTCCGGAGCCTGTGCTCCGCAGCTGGAGAGGCCACAACAGTGAGAGGCCCGCGTACCGCAAAAAACAAAAAACAAAAACAAAAATAAAATTATAGAGGGTAAGGAAGGATATTCTAGGAAAGGAGCCCTTATGCTGCCTCCTTGCTGAACTTTCTCTGATTTTACCCCCATCCTTTAGGATTTATTTTTAAAAAGGAAACACACTCAAACGTTATTCACCGTCTTCTACCATGATCTGGCATATAGCACATAATTAAATTTAAATATTATAATGTAATTATTTGTATACTGTTTTTTACTCAAAACAAAACAAAAAAATGTTTTAGACATATTGTTGATGTTACCTTAGAGATATTTGTTAAAAAGCAAGCAGAGAGAATGTGTTTTCTCTTTCACTGAGGGGGAAAGAATCCTCAGAAGACAGTATGGATCTATTTAGCACCCAGTTCTATTTTCTCATTAACTGTCCACCAGTTTCCCATTGCCTTTATGCCCTAGAAATGACAAGTGATCCTACTGAATTTTAGTTAGCTAGGACTAATAGAGCAAAGGCTACTTCTGGAAGGGAAATTGACTATAAATGTGATAAAGAGAGAGCCAGTAATTAATAAGATGGGCAATTTTTGATACACATTTGCTGTACTTTTTCTATATATTTTAATTGTATATATGTAGAAGATCCTCATGCTTTTTGATAATGTTCACTTATCCTAAAATTTTTATACTGGTACTAGTTAAAGGTAAGCATGTTACTATGTTCCTGTTTTTCTTCTAGTAAAATCATTGATCATTTTGCAGTAATGGCTGCAACCAACCTGCTCATTAATTTCCTTGTTGCAAGAGGCTTTGCCTAACACACTAGATACAATTTGAGGAATGGACAACAAAGTCAATAAATAAGATATTTTCTAAAGTCCAGTTATCTTTCAGGGTTTATTAAGCAAATCACTAGTACACAGATATTATGCCTTTGAAATGAGGTTTGCCACATAGCATCATCAAATCTTGCTGTGTTTGATATCCTATGTAGCCAATTAATTAGCCGCCTTTGCTTTCAATTGATTTTTGCTTTTCAAAAGTAAGTTCCCTAGATATTCTTTTTATAGTGTTATACCTCTTAAAAAACTGCACGTGAATGAGAATTTTAGTATACTTCATTTTTGATGAAATAGACATGTAAGCTCATTACTTACATTGATTTATAAGTACATGATAATAGTCAACACTGAGTTATATTTTTGTAGTTCTTAGGTATTACCACCCTTTACTTGTATATGTTTTTCAGTAACTGTTGACTAAATGGATTATAGCATGTGTGAAAAGATGTAAAATGAATATTTCTAAAATTATAATAATGAAAAGTCATAAAAATGCCATGAGCAAACATTTACTCTGTTTATGAACAGATTTCCCAAGTTCTTAAGTTGTTATAAAATTCATAATATATGTTTTTGAAAACAGACAACCAGCCAAAACCATATGTATTTTCTTCCTTACTGATATAGAAAATATTTGAGTGTGTATTTCTCTTCATTTAAAAATAAACTATAGAATAAATTCCCAGAAGTGAAATTACTAAATCAAAGGGTCCATAAGTTTAAATTTTTGATAGATATTGTAAATTGGGCTATTTCACATTTCTGTTTATAATACATGATACCACTTTTTCTCGTAACACAGCATCTTTTGAAATATTTGATCTTTCCCAATTACACAGGAGATAAATGGTATCTCTGTGAAGTTTTCATTTACGTTTCTCATATCATGAGTGAGCCATTTGTATTGCAATTTCTGGGAACTATCCATATCTTTTTGCCTTACTTACTCTTTGTATTAGCTCTGTATATTGGGAAAATTTGACCATTGCTTGGATCTAATGAATTAATTGCAAGTAGTTTGCTTTTTCTGTTGTTCTTGGTTTGTTTTTGTTTTCCAGATTAGACTATCTTTTGTTTTTCTGACTTTGAATCATGTTTTAAAAAATTTTTATGTAGTTGAATTTGCCAATTTGGTCTTTTGTGACTTCTGAGTTTCATGTCAAAGTTGAAAAGAACCTTCACTGCTCTAAGGTTATAAAAGACTTCTCCAAGCATTTATTCCAGTACTTTTATGGTTTAATTTTGTGCATATAAGTTTTTGATCCACTTGGAATATATTCTTTTGTAAGGTGTGAAGTGTGGAAAAAATAAACTGTATTTTTTCTAGATAGCTATTTTGTTCTAACACCATTTGTTGAAGTCTGTCTTTTGCACTGATTTAATGTGCCACCTTTATTCTATGTGAAAACCTTTATATATTTTGGTTCTATTTTTGGACTTTCTGTTCCATTCCATTGATATGTATATTTTCCTTTATCATAAGCTTAAATATTTCATAGAGCTACTCATCACTTACTCTTTTACAGATTTCCCAAAATTCTCAAATGTAAACTAATTTTTGTTTATTTCTTAACCTGGGGGTTTCTGGTGGTGTAAATTTGGGCAGTCTACCTTGGGTTTTTTATTTTATTCTAGGATTTTATACTCATCTCCCTCCCCTTAGTCTCTTTCTTGTACCCAGAGCTCAGAGCCTGAATTGATCTAAACTTCCTTGTTGTCTTTTTGAGCCCCCAGCCAAATTTTTTTCTGGTCCTTCTTTCATAGAGTATACAGCCATTTGAGAGTTTCATAGCAGATTGATTGTTCTCATTTCTTGCATCTCTTCTGCCAAGTGTGAGTGTAATACTCAGTCCCATAGCATTTGTGGTTTGTTTTGGGTTGATAGTGTACCTGAGGACTACCCAATTTCCTTTTCCTTTTCTGACTTGGGGGATTTTTTCTTGCTAAATTAGCAATATATTTAATTATTGAAAAGCTATTTAGTTATATTTTATCAGTGTTGCTAGGTATTTATGGTGTGAGAGCTTCTACCATGTTGCCAGAACTGGAAGTCTAAATATTACACATTTAAAACCACCTCTCCTATCTTGGCAGTGAATGAATAGTGATTTATAATTTTCTCTTATACCTAGATTAGATAATGTGTATAAAGGTTAAACTTTAGCTGGTCTTTTTTTTTTTAGCGGTACGCGGGCCTCTCACTGTTGTGGCCTCTCCGGCTGCGGAGCACAGGCTCCGGACGCGCAGGCCCAGCGGCCATGGCTCACGGGCCCAGTCGCTCTGTGGCATGTGGGATCTTCCCGGACCAGGGCACGAACCCGTGTCCCTTGCATCGGCAGGCGGGCTCTCAACCACTGCGCCACCAGGGAAGCCCTTTAGCTGGTCTTTTGATATTAGTATTCATCTTTTTGCTACATGTAAGCCAGGGTTTAGAAAAAACAAAAATGACATGTTTGTCAATGTTTCTAAGTTAACATTGGGCACAAATTATTTTCTTTATTTTCTTGAATACTGCTAATAAGTGTTAGTAGAGGTTCATTTTTCAAGCTTGTGACTGGTTTATTTTTGGCCAGATTTATGGTAGGTGGCTTTCCACTTAAGGGAGCTAAAACTGAAAATAGGGGCCAGGTCTGCAGTAGCATATGTTAGAGAGTATAAGGTGGCAAGATACCATTGTGAAGTTGAAGGAGTAACAGCTCAGTGGTCAGACAGTCAAAGCTAGATGCCATTCTCAGTAGGATGATGAGTGGAGGTAGACCAGAGTAGGAGGACACATCTGTGATTAGAGCTGGTTGATGAATTTTGAGGTTAGTAGACTAGATGAGTGAAGACACATTTACCAATTAATCCTGAAGGTGGCCCTATCGAAAATATATTATCATTCCTATTTTAAAGATGAGGAAGTTGAAGATTGGGAGGTTAAAAAATCTTGAGCTAGTAAATGATAGAGCTAGGATTTGGACATAGTAATAAGTAGTTCCAAAATTTATGTGCTTACTGACTTAATAATGAAGCAGGTTTTTTGGGTCACTTTTCATCTCTTTGTTAACTTGTTAGACTTAACTGTAGAAAATGTTCACCCCTTTAACATGCTTGTGTGAATTCTGGCTGGCTGGGTCTAGGCTGGGTCACACAATAAGTGTATATAATTAAGTCTGCGTAGCTCCTGTAGAGTTACTTTCTTATCCCTGTACATATTTATTAAGAATAAAAAATTAACAAATTTCTTTGTTGGTGATTTTTAAAATACAACACTGTTATTAAAATAAAACAAGTTAGCTGTTAACTTCATGAATAACAGTACATGTTACCTTTCCATACTCTGTCCACTCTACTAGATTTGGGAGGCAAAATCTAATTTGACATTAGGAAGCTCTCAGTTAATCATTAGATAAATTTATATGAGTTTCCCTTAGCATGATTCTGGGAGGTAGTTTATAATAAAATAATGGACAAGGTAAGTAAGATGGAAGCTTACCATTGTTTTTGGATGAACTAGATTTTTTAAAAAAATGAGTACTATTAATGATCCAAAAGCTCCCTGGGAGACAGACATAAAATGTCTTTAGGATGTTCAGAAGACCTGGATGTCCTTCTGTAAAGTGGGCTTATTAATTGCTTAAATGGTTGTAAAATTGGGACCATCAATCAAACACTCTTTAAATAATGAGATTTCTTTGGGCTCAGTTAGCTTTATTCCTTTTCCTTATTAATTTGAATCTGAATGGTAGTGAACTGATTTGTCATTCCCTCCATTGTAGCATGAAGATGAGATCAAAAGGAGTAAGCTTGTTACTTTCCACTTTAAAATGACAAAAATTTAATTTTATTTATTTGTTTAGTTTATTTGGTTTTCTTTGCTGGTTCCCCCATCTTTAAATGAGGGAGTGCCCCAAGACTCTGCCTTAAACTAGTCTCCACCTAAATATATTCCCTAGGCAAACCTAGACGTTGGATTTGTCGATGAATCCAAATACATGTCCTGAACCTCTTCTGCTTCACTTAAACTCCTTTTAACTAGGTGTTTAATATCTTTTGGATATTTAACGCCAGTCACTCAGTCACTCAGTCTAAGAACCTAGGAGTTATCCCTGAATCCTCTTTCACCTCCCACATCTACTCTTCTGGCAACTGTTGTTACTCTTCCTTCAAAATATATCCAGACTCTACCATGTTCTTCACTTGCTACTCTGATTCAAACCATCTATGATCTTGCATGTAGACTGATAGATTAATTTTCTAATTGGTTTTCTTGTTTTTTTCTTTGTCCCCCCTTGCTTCTATACAATTTGGTATCTTCACAGCGGGGTAGGGGGGTAGATAAAAAAAGAGTAAACTAGATCATGTCCTCTTTCTTGCTCAAAACTTGTATTCATTCTGTCGTATTCAGGGTAAAATCAGACTCCTTATAGTGTCCTGCAAGGCCTTGCCTAATCAGAAATCTTCCTTTGTCTCTGATTGCCTCTCTTATCACCCTCCATCTTGCTCACTCTTTTTTTTTTGCGATACGCGGGCCTCTCACCGCTGTGGCCTCTCCGGCTGCGGAGCACAGGCTCCGGACGCGCAGGCCCAGCGGCCATGGCTCACAGGCCCAGCCGCTCCGTGGCATGTGGGATCCTCCTGGACCAGGGCACGAACCCGCGTCCCCTGCATCGGCAGGCGGACTCTAAACCACTGCGCCACCAGGGAAGCCCCATTTTGCTCACTCTTATCTGGTCACTCAGAATTTTTTTTTCTTGGAGATAATAAACTCATTTCCCTTGTGGGCCTTCAGCACTTATTGTTTCCTCTACCTGCAAAGCTTACATAGATTACTGACGACTTCCTCTTTCACATCCTTATGATATTTGCTCAAGTGTCCACACTTCAGAGAGGTCTTCTCTGTCTGAAATTTCTTCATTCTACTCAGTCACTTCTAGCCCCTTACTGTGCCTTTGTTTCTAGCTCCTAAAGCTCCTTGACATATTAGTGTGTGTGTGTGTGTGTATCTGTGTGTGTTTGTGTGTATGTGTGTGTGTCTGTGTTTTCCGACTAGAATTCAAGCTTCACTATAGTCTAAGTGCCTAGGATAGGACTTGGGATATAATAGGTACTTAGTCAGTGTTTGATGTATAAATAACTGAGCTTCCTTTATTCCTTTTAATTATATTTTATTCCTCCTAATCCCACAAGGAATTAGAAGTGGCTTAAAAAATACTTCTAAGTGTAATAAAGTAGAAAACATCAGGCATGTAAAATATAGATAGAATAGAAATGACTGGTGGGAAATTAAATATGCAGGTCATGCAAGGTTTTACCTGGTTCTTAATATGGATCAGGAATTTGGTTCTGAGGTCTTAAGTGCCAAAATGAAAAGAAGAACACTTTTTCCATATTGAGAAAACATTCTTCTACTTTAGAGAAACACAGCTTTTCCTTGCAATTCAACAACTGTCCTACAGTACATAAAGTAATACATTTTTTATGGCAATTTTCAATACCTATCTTAAGTAACTGGAGAGATGATGCCAGGGTAAGTTCAGGGAAAGCAACTCTCTAGAAACTGATAAGATACTCATACACATTCATATTTGCGCCCTCCCTCTGTGCCTTCCTCCGCCAAAAAAAATGCATGCATGCTTCTCTGAGTAAGGTGGTGGAGCTTACTTTTAACATGATTGTCAAGGTATAGCAGCTGATTTCTGACAAAGCAGTGAATTACAACTTATTGTTCTTAAAATGGTTAGTCCATTCCAAAGCAAGTTAAAAATTATCCAGATGCTATGCCTTCAGTTAAATAGCTGATAATAGTACTATTTTGATCAAGTTACTCTGTGATAGTTTGTGGTCTTTATTAGGAAGTTTTGACATCTAGCATCTTAGATTCAGAACTAATGAAGCAAATTATTAGTGCGCTTCATAATATGCTGACTCCAGAATTCTTAATACATGAGTGGAGAATTAATTGCATTTTAATAGAGAAAATTCCCATCACTTCAGCCTATTTACTTGATTAGATTGAAATTGAATGTATTTGAAATTAGTTTTAGGTAAATCTTTTATTAGGATCATCACTGAGTTATTAATGATTGAACCAAATCCTTCAAATTATTGTATAATTTAAATAATTCAAGCTTTTGGAGAAGAACCGGTTTAGGATATGTTATAAATAGTATTGGTCAGTGGTAGCATACTAACTTGGAAATAACCACACTGAGTTCTAAAGATTCATTTCATGTTTTAATATACTCTTTTCTTTTGAACTTACCACTTCTATTCTTATATCTCAGGCTTTATTTTGGTGTAAGGAAGAGAATATTTGGGAGATGGAAGACAGTTATGCATCCTGTCAGTATGTTTTCCCTATTTAGAGTTGATAGTTTGGTTAGGTGTCTGTTAAGGGAAAAAAGTGAATTGGCTGTATGGTGCAGTGTTTTTGCAACACATCACTAATTGTGAGAGGAATTTGTTTTCTTAGAGCTTTTCCTTTCCCTTGTTTCTTCCTTTCTTGTGATTTGTTTTCAGATTGTCTCCTTTTATTACTGTAACTGTCCTGACTCTGCACAGCTGTCCTTTTTCTTGTCCATATTGTTCCATACATGTTGTCTCTCTTGTCCCCAGTCTTCCCTGACTCTTGTCACAGAACTCTTATTAGCTCTCTACCACCCCCCAACTTTATTTCACCTCTATCTGTAATTACTATTTTCTTTTTCCTAGATTGACATAAGAAAATTCAATTTGTCTTCGTTTTCATTACCAGAAGAAACCTCTAAAGGGTAACAGTGGAACTTTGAAAAAAGCATTTAGATTGGGATTTTGACCAATATTAATTGCTTAATGTGGTTTGGAAACTACATTAATTTTTTAGTAAAAAGAGTAATTTTCCTTGCTGTTTTCTATTAATATAATTTATTCTTTTAAAAATACATAGGAAAGATAGCAATAGGTGCCTGGTGTAACACATGTTTTCTTTATTTAGTGAATTCACTATCAAAGGATTTGTTCAAGTGGAAATAGTATTTCAATCTCTGAGAGAGGTTATGGGCTCCAGCATTTGAAAAGTAGACTAAAGTTTCCTACAAACAATGTTTCTAAAGTTTTTTTAATCAGTGACATTGTAGAGTCCTGAGAAGAGCATGAGCTTCAGTGTTTGAGATTATAAAATTTGAGTTTGATGGGTCTGTGTTTAGAACCTCCCTCTTTCTCTTTAGAAGGATAATTGTTAAACTTATTTTATTGTCAATTTCATTGCCTGTAAGATGCAGGAAATACCTCAAAAGGGAAGTTGTGAGGAGTAAATGAAATGGAAAACATCTAGCATGGTACCTGGCAGATGGCATCTCTAATTAGCTACTGTTCTATAAACTGCTCAAAGAAAAGTTTAGTGACCTTCTGATCTGCTGGTAAGTCCATCTGGATTGGCACTTGTCATGCATCAGAGCTTAGGACAAATTTCACGATATCATGGCATGGATTAAGGAATAGGCTTTATTGGGAACAGGTGACATTTTATGGGGAAAAGCCAGGATCAGCAAGAAGAAGGTAAGGCATGGGTTTCCCATCCTTTTATTATTCCACACAGAGGGATGCCAGAGGTTTGACAGTCTGCTCAATATAAAGCATAGGTATTTATTCTAGTGAAGGTATCCTGTCCTATATATTATTCTCTCTTACGTATTAGAATACGTGGTAGATCAACCTCATATGTGAATTGTCACACAGACTACTTGGGAATCAGACAGAATAGTGTGGATGCCTGCAGTCATCTAAGAAATTCATCTGTCCAGCATGTGGAGACCTGGGGCCCATGGGAAGTTGGGTTTGCCCTGCTAAGGGAAGAAGCTCTGGCTTTGTCTAAAGCTGAGTGAGGTCACACAGTCTCTCCTGCTGGGAGAAGGGGATGAAGGAGTGATTCCAGCTCACTGACTAGGCACCCGGAGTGACTCCTGACTGCATTTACAGACAGTTCTACTTCTTGCATCATACTTTATTGTCCAGAGTTAGTGAATCCATTTTCTCAACTAATAAGTATCAAATGTGAAATATTATATATTTGTTTATTTTTATGCTATTTAAATAAGTTGATGTCAGAATAGGTAACAGAAGAATGCATTTCAGAGTCTTTGAATGAATGTTGCTCCCCAAAAAAATTGGTCTTGATTTGACCAGTCTCAGCTCAGCTTCACAAATAATTATTAGTTTGTCCAGGCACAGTGTGAGGCACTTACTCTAGGAATTGAACAATGAGTAAAACAAAGTCCATATCCTCAGGGAGTTTGGTGTGGTGTCTAAGAGGAGTAAAATAAGACCGAGGGAAGAAAGTGAGAAAAGGTCTCAAAAGACAGCCAGTGTTGAATCTTAAATTAAACTTTCCTTTTGCAGGAGAATTTCAAGCATTTTTTAAAAAATTGAAGTATAGTTAATTTACGATGTGTTAGATTCTGGTGTACAGCAAAGTGATTCAGTTATACATATGCGTGTGTATATAAATATTCTTTTTCATATTCTTTTCTGTTATGGTTTATTATGAGATATTGAATATAGTTCTTTGTGCTATACAGTAGGACCTTATTGTTTATATATTTTATATATAGTAGTTTATATCTGCTAATCCCAAACTCCTAATTTATCCCCCCCCCTTCCTCTTTGGTAACCGTAAGATTGTTTTCTATGTCTGTGATATTTCACGATATCATGGCATGGATTAAGGAATAGGCTTTATTGGGAACAGGTGACATTTTATGGGGAAAAGCCAGGATCAGCAAGAAGAAGGTAAGGCATGGGTTTCCCATCCTTTTATTATTCCACACAGAGGGATGCCAGAGGTTTGACAGTCTGCTCAATATAAAGCATAGGTATTTATTCTAGTGAAGGTATCCTGTCCTATATATTATTCTCTCTTACGTATTAGAATACGTGGTAGATCAACCTCATATGTGAATTGTCACACAGACTACTTGGGAATCAGACAGAATAGTGTGGATGCCTGCAGTCATCTAAGAAATTCATCTGTCCAGCATGTGGAGACCTGGGGCCCATGGGAAGTTGGGTTTGCCCTGCTAAGGGAAGAAGCTCTGGCTTTGTCTAAAGCTGAGTGAGGTCACACAGTCTCTCCTGCTGGGAGAAGGGGATGAAGGAGTGATTCCAGCTCACTGACTAGGCACCCGGAGTGACTCCTGACTGCATTTACAGACAGTTCTACTTCTTGCATCATACTTTATTGTCCAGAGTTAGTGAATCCATTTTCTCAACTAATAAGTATCAAATGTGAAATATTATATATTTGTTTATTTTTATGCTATTTAAATAAGTTGATGTCAGAATAGGTAACAGAAGAATGCATTTCAGAGTCTTTGAATGAATGTTGCTCCCCAAAAAAATTGGTCTTGATTTGACCAGTCTCAGCTCAGCTTCACAAATAATTATTAGTTTGTCCAGGCACAGTGTGAGGCACTTACTCTAGGAATTGAACAATGAGTAAAACAAAGTCCATATCCTCAGGGAGTTTGGTGTGGTGTCTAAGAGGAGTAAAATAAGACCGAGGGAAGAAAGTGAGAAAAGGTCTCAAAAGACAGCCAGTGTTGAATCTTAAATTAAACTTTCCTTTTGCAGGAGAATTTCAAGCATTTTTTAAAAAATTGAAGTATAGTTAATTTACGATGTGTTAGATTCTGGTGTACAGCAAAGTGATTCAGTTATACATATGCGTGTGTATATAAATATTCTTTTTCATATTCTTTTCTGTTATGGTTTATTATGAGATATTGAATATAGTTCTTTGTGCTATACAGTAGGACCTTATTGTTTATATATTTTATATATAGTAGTTTATATCTGCTAATCCCAAACTCCTAATTTATCCCCCCCCCTTCCTCTTTGGTAACCGTAAGATTGTTTTCTATGTCTGTGAGTCTATTTCTGTTTTATAAACAAGTTCATTTTTGTCTTTTTTTTTTTAGATTCCACATATAAGTGATACTTGTCTTTCTCTGACTTACTTCACTTAGTATGATAATCTTTAGGTTCATCTATGTTGCTGCAAATGGCATTATTTCATTCTTTTCTATGGCTGAGTCGTGTTCCATTGTGTGTATATATATTTGTGTGTGTGTGTACGTATGTATATATATACATACGTACACACACACAGTGTCTTCTTTATCTGTTCATCTGTTGATGGACATTTAGGTTGCTTCCATGTCTTGGCTATTGTAAGTAGTGCTGCAATGAACATTGCAGTGCATATATCTTTTCAGTTTATGTTATTCTCCGGATATATGCCCAGGAGTGAGATTGCTGGATCATATGGTAACTCTATTTTAGTTTTTTAAGGAGCCTTCATACTATGCTCCATAGTGGCTGCACCAATTTACATTCCCACCAACAGTGTAGGAGGGTTCCCACTTTTCCACACCCTCTCCATCATTTATTATTTGTAGACTTTTTGATGATGCCCATCCTGACCAGTGTAAGGTTGAATGTCTCATTGTAGTTTTGATTTGCATTTCTCTAATAATTAGCAGTGTTGAGCATCTCTTCATGTACCTTTTGGCCATCTGTATGTTTTCTTTGGAGAAATGTCTATTTAGGCCTTATGTCCATTTTTCTGATTGGGTTTTTTGTGTTTTTGTTATTGAGTTATATGAACTGTTTGTATATTTTGGAAATTAAGCCCTTGTCAGTTGCATCGTTTGCACATACTTTGGGCCAGTCTGTAGGTTGTCTTTTCATTTTGTTTATTGTTTCCTTTGCTGTGCATCAAGCATATTGATAGCTCCTACATTTTCTAGTTTGTGGATGGGGCAGTAGGAAAAAGAGTGATTTTTAAAAAAAGTGTTGCTTGGCTGTGTAGCATAAGAGTTTGGAGCTTAGCAAAAATTTCATTTTACTTCTTTGGGAAGTATGGTTTACAGTAGATTTTAGTAAGTGGTAGTCCAGAATATTACATTTTAGTGTTACAGATTTACTAATGAAATAACAGGGACTCATTCTAAGGTAGGAGAAAAATAAACAAATGAGCAAGAATCTGTCAACACCTTGCAGTCGCTGTCAAACTTTTAAAAATGTTTAAGTCCAAAAGAGGGCAGATGGAAATTATATTAATCACTGCATGCTCAGCATGCAACTTACCGGAAAAAAAAAGCACTTTGAGAGGCAGAATACTTTTTTCGAAATGTTATGCTTTTGAGAGATTTAAAAAAAAATAGAGATCAGATTTAGTCATATATCTCGTCCTGCCATTAGAAAAAAAAAAAAAGGGCTTCCTTGGTGGCACAGTGGTTGGGAGTCCGCCTGCCCATGCAGGGGACACGGGTTTGTGCCCTGGCCCAGGAGGATCCCACGTGCCGCGGAGCCGCTGGGCCCGTGAGCCATGGCTGCTGAGCCTGCGCGTCTGGAGCCTGTGCTCCGCGGCGGGAGAGGCCACAGCAGTGAGAGGCCCGCGTACTGGAAAGAAAAAAAAAAAAAGAAGAAAAGAAAAGAAAAGGAAAACACTTTTAAAATGCATTTCTTGAGAAATTCTTTGCGTTTTAAAGAAAATTGTTTGTTGTTGACCAGCTTTTGATTTCTGTTTTATGGAGTTTCTGAGTATTGTTTAGGAAAACTATGATTCTCAGAGGAAAGTGTGGTCTCTGAGATGTTTCTGAGATATTTTATTAGTTATATGTGGTATTAAGGTAAGATCACAAACTAGGTTTTGGGGTTTTTTTTTTTGGTGATCAATATAGGTTTTATTTTTTGTTGTTTTTAAGTATAATTGATTTACAATATTATATTAGTGTCAGGTGTACAACATAGTGATTCAGTATTTTTATATATCACGAAGTGGTCACCACAGTAAGTCTGGTTACCATCTGTCAAAATTAAAAAAAAAAAGTTATTACAGTATTATTGGCTATATTCCCTATGCTGTACATTACATCCTGTGACTTATGTATTTTATAGCTGGAAGTTCTTACCTCTTAATCCCCTTTATTTTGCCCACCCCTCTACCCCAGGATTTAGAGTTCCAGCCCTAACCTTGCTGAGATTGTTATGTAATCTTGAAAACCTCTTAACTTCTACATATACAGGTGCATGCAGTGTTATTTTTCTAGGTGATTTTGGCCATTTCATCTTTCCAGGTTCTGTATTTAATAATGCCAATATTTTAAAATCACCATTATATGGCTTTGCATAACACTATTTTATAAATGGTGTCTTTTTAAGAATATCCAATTTTAAATGACTGGACATAATCCAAGCACATTTTGTTGACGTGTACATGTAGGCTGACCTTTGACCTTTCATTTGGTACTTTTTGCTTAGCTAACTTTTGTGTACAACCGAAGGCAGAGCTTGGAAACTTGATGTATGTGTAGTTGTGAACATGGCTTGGACAGGACGTGGTAGTGATGTTTATTATTTCTCTCTCAGTTAAGATATATCCCATTCATGTCTTGTGATTTACTAGTGTTAGCCAATTTAGAAAAATGGCAGACACTGGAACCGTGGAAGGTGGTAGAGAAGTAGACAGCTTAGTTGCTTTCCCCAAGAGAGTATACCTTAGTGTCATATTGTTTCTAGTAGTTTTATAAATGCTGCCCCAAGTCATTTAACTTAGTTTATTACCACCAGTAGCAATGATTACCTTGTCTTGGGAGTTTGGCATCAGCATCTCTTAAATGTCTTAAAGTGGCCTGTCAAAATTGGCTTAACTAACTAGGTACCAAGGCCAGTTTGAGTTTAGTGTATATATTTTTTAAAAAAGGAATCACAAATATTTCATAATAAATATTTTGTCATTGCTGCTTAATATATTGTAGTGCTCAGTAACCATTCTCATTACTTTATACATTGAAATTGCAATTCACAGACTACAGTGAAATTAGTAGTGCATGGCCTTATTGACCATACAGAATAGAGAAAGAGAAAGATTAACATTTACTTATGGTTTGCTTCTTAATATAAGGTGGACTTAATTGTATATTAAGCTCCTTAATATACAGGGACTGATCTAACCTTAAAATAAGTGAGGAACTTTGTTGGGCTGTGTAGGCTCTCATCTATATGATTTTGTGTTTAGAATAAACACACATTATTCATAAAATTTAAAAATTTGGAAGGATTTGTAGAATGGATCATTTAGGCAATCTTTTAGATATAATTTATGAAGTGTCAATATCAAGTAATGAGACAAGTATCTCAGAAAAATAAATTCTATAACAGCTATGATTCTCATCAGAAAGGAGGTAGGGTTGGGGTCTTGTAATTTGAATAGAATATTCTTAGCAATGATCTTTTGGTTAAGATGCCAAAAGCATAGGCAACAAAAGCTGAAATAAGCAAAGGGACTGCATCAAACTAAAAAGCTTTACACAGCAAAGGAAACAAGTTAAAAAGGCAATCTATAGAATGGGAGAAAATATTTACAGATGATGTATCTGATAAAGGGTTAATATCTTAGATATATAAGGAACTCATACAACTTAAAAACAAAAAACCAAATAATCATATTTTTAAATGGGCAAACAACCTGAATAGACTTTTTTCCAAAGAAGATATACAAATAGGCAATAAGTACATGAAAATGTGCTCAACATCACTCATCATCAGAGAAGTTTAGATAGCTTTAAAATAGATTGTCAAATAGTACATCCTTATTTTATACTGTAAAATTAGTGAATCATTGTAGTTCAGCAAATATAGAATGATTAAGGATTAAGTTTACATGGCAGGCAGTTTTGCTTTTTTTTAGAAAAAAGTAATAAACAAGTTCTAGTAGGGTTTGGTTATTTAGGCAACAGAAATATCTCAAGTTAAGTACATTTGGACTTTGGGGCAACAGTGTTTATAAATGTTACAAAAGGCCCTTATCTTTAGCATGAGGGCATAATAGGTATCCTCTAAGGTTCCTACCAGTATTGATAGTTCTTTATTTTGTTGGTTTTCTTCACTTTTAGATACAGTTTCTATTATAAACTATTAATTATTCAGTGACACACATGGAGCTACTTTAGGGAAAGATAAAAATCTGATTTCTTTGGAGTATCTTTCCCTTTAATTTTAACTTTCATCTCCTTATGGTTTTGTTTTTCATCGTTTTGCAATAATACTTTTATCCTCTATGATATCTAGTAATGTTTATACTAAGGTAGGTTTTTTTCATTGATTGTATTTTGAATCTTCTTGTAGCCAATATTAACTAATATGGCCCTTTTGATAGGAACTGTTATTGTGTTTGTAACTGTTTTCATTGTTCTTTTATCTTCCAAGTTATTCACGGCAACCTGCTACAGCTATCACTATCGAGAATGACTTGATGCTTTATCAGCTTTGTATTTTATGACATTTTTCCTCTTGGCATTTTATTTTATTTATTTATTTTTTTTGCGGTACGCAGACCTCTCACTGTTGTGGCCTCTCCCGTTGCGGAGCACAGGCTCCGGATGCGCAGGCTCAGCGTCCATGGCTCACGGGCCCAGCCGGTCCGCGGTATGTGGGATCCTCTCGGACCGGGGCATGAACCCATGTCCCCTGCATCGGCAGGCAGACTGTCAACCACTGCGCCACCAGGGAAGCCCTTGGCATTTTATTTTAAAGTATAGCATACATGTTGTGGAAGAAGTGCAAATAGAAATGAATATTGCATTTTGATGTTTTATGTCTTGTCAGGAAATCTTTCATTATACCTTCTGACTGCTGCAAATTTCATTCTTATACCAATAATATAAAGGCTTATAGTCAAAATATAACTCTTGCCTAGCAATAGGTATAATTTATATTTTTTTGTGACAATGTATGGAAATGTAAAATATTAATGAGTACTTTCCCCCTTGTTCAAGAGCCAGTGTTGACACTTTTAAGAAAGTAAAACCTGCATTTTAAGGAGTTAAATTCATTTTTTAAAAGTCTTTTAGTTAGAAAAGTATTAAGTATGGCACAAACCTAGAAAACCCAGAAAATTTTATTATTTAAAAAAATTAATTTTATAAAAATTAAAAATATATGCTTGGCAAAAGCCAAAAACAAAGCAAAACAAAAGAATATTACCCTATATGGCAGAAGTGTAAACATAAATGATGAAGTGGGAGAAAATATTGAAGCATCTTTAACTAATGAAGAAATTTCACAAATTAATAAATGAAATTCCAGGAATTCATTAAAAATGCTGGCAAAGAATATATACAGTGCACTGAAAAATAAATGCCTTTGCAGAGGTGTTCTGCTATGTTTAAAATACAAATGCAAATTAAAACTTCCCTGAGATACTATTTTTTCACCTAGTTGACTGGTAAACATAAAGCCTAATATTATATTGGGTTGGCCAAAAAGTTTGTTTGGGTTTTTCCCTAAGATCTTACAGAACTTTTTGGCCAAACCAATACTTTGTTTGAATAGATAAGGAGAAGCAGTTACTCTCAGATTTTTGATTGGGTTATAAATTTGTATAACTTCTCTGGAAATATCTTTCAAAATTTAAATACACATACTCTTTGACCAAGTGCTTTAAGTTTTAGAAATGTATCCTAGATAGATAAATACACATGTATATGAAGGTGTAAATACAAGACTGTTCATTGCAGGGAGGGCTCTTTTAGTAACTTGTTGCTCTTCATGTGTACCTGAATGTGGGTAGAATGTCTCTGGAAGGGTACAGAAAAAGTAGCAGTGCTTGCTTCTTGGGGCATAAACTGAGATAGCCGAAGAGGACATAAATGCAGCTTTTTTTTTAGAATAATTCTTTATTTTTATTTATTTATTTTTGGCTGTGTTGGGTCTTCGTTTCTGTGCGAGGGCTTTCTCTAGTTGCGGCAAGTGGGGGCCACTCTTCATCGCGGTGCACGGGCCTCTCACTGTTGCAGCTTCTCTTGTTGTGGAGCACAGGCTCCAGATGCGCAGGCTTAGTAGTTGTGGCTCACGGGCCTAGCTGCTCCGCGGCATGTGGGATCTTCCCAGACCAGGGCTCGAACCTGTGTCCCCTGCATTGGTAGGCAGATTCTCAACCACTGCGCCACCAGGGAAGCCCATAAATGCAGCTTTTGCACTGAATATCCTTTACAGAATAAATAAGCATGTGTTACCTGCTAAAATTAATATTCAAAAGAATGACATTGAACTAAAACTTTTTTATAAGCCATATGTGAAATACGCCATCAGTGGACACACAGAAGCTATTTGTTCATCACCAGTGTGTCAGTAATGCAGCAGTGTTTGGGCGTTTGCTACTCCATTCAAACATCTGTCCCTCAAAAGGAAGTTTTCTTTGACTTCCTCTCCTCACCCTAGACTAGCTAGGGCAGGCACCCTATTAAAGATTTATTCATCCTCTGTATTTTGTCTGAGCACTTACTACATCTGTGATTAAATAGTTAATGTTTAATGTTTTTTCCCCCCATTGTTAGAGTTAGGTTCATTGAGGGTCTTTCACTGCTGGGGCAGTATGTACTATGATATCTTGTGTTTTGGTAACAGTGCATATTTGAATGAGTGAGGATTAATTCTAGAGTATCAGAGCAAAGCCACAGCCTATTAGGAAATTATAATAAACATGTCTTCTCACCCATGTTGACATTTCTGTTCCTTCTTTCAGTGGCTTCCCTAAAACAAACAAACAATTTAACCTTTTTTTTGTGAGGAGGAGGGGGAGATCACAAAGCCCTTTTAGAAACCATGATAATCATAAAACTGCGGTGATGCAAATACCCCCAAATTTTGTTACATAATTTCTGTAGTATCATGGATTTCCCTAAAGCTCTTGATGTAGACCCACATCACTCCAAGGTTTCACTCTGCAGGATTGATTCTTCCGACTGACTATTATTTTATTCTGACAGTTTTTGGTCTCTTTGCTATTTTGACTGTTTCTCTTGTTCCTAGGACTGGGCTTTTGTATTTTATAACAGTAAATTTCAAACGTACAGAAAAGTTGAAAAACTGTACTTTGGATACCAAAATATCCATCACTCATATTCTATAATTAACTTTTTGTCATATTTCCTTTCTCATGTAATTTCCCATCAGTCCATTCATTCATTATCCTTTTTTTATTTAATGCATTTCTGAGTAAGTTGTTAACATCATTACACTTTCTTCCATATACTTCAGCTTGCCTGGCATTAACTTAAAGTTCAGTATTGTTTACAGGATTCTTCTTTGAGGTAGAAATTTATATACGATGAAATGCACCAATTTTAAGTGTAACATTTGATGAATTTTGACAAGTGTATACACCTGTGTAACTCAAACTCCTATTGAGATGCAGACCATTATCATCACCCCCAGAAAGTTTGCTCCTGTTGCTCCTCAGTACTTTTTGTGCTTTATTTAAGTGATAACTTACTCCTGTTTAATTATTTTTACATCATGATGATTCTCTCAGATTTGCACTGTTTGATCAACATTTTCTCTATCATAAGCTGAGGGTTGGTGACAGAGTATCAGCTAACCCAGGATCGTTAAGAATCAGCCTAGCCATAAAACCAAGAAGATCCAGTAGGAGTCAGTAACACAGTCTCCAACCTGGTGGTTGTGTTGGTGGTGTTTGCAGGGTAAAAGAGGTATAGGAGGAATGACTGGGTGGAAGGAAGTCTTATTAGTGCCCTGTGTTCACAAGGTATACTACAGGGAGAAACTTATTTTGGTTGACAAACTTCCTGTTCAAGAACTCTTACTCCATCTCAGCTTTGAACACAGCTTAGTTATCATAGGATGTTCTCCAGTATTCATATAGTGAATTACTGTAATGGGAGGAAGATTGTTGAGTCACAAACAGTGTATTGGAGTCATTTTGCTTTCCAGGGAAACATTTTCCTAGTCTAAAATTTTAAGTGTGTACTTGGAAGTTAGAGCTATTTTTAAAATGTGCTGTTTTTAGGTGGACGATAGCTTGCTTTATCTTACATGTCCATTTATCACATTATTATGTAGTTTCTGATGCTTTAACATTATCGGGATAGCACAGTTTTAGTAACAGAAGAAATTTAAGGTTATTTACGTCTCACATTCACATTCAAACTTAAACCCCTTTAGCATTGGGGGGGTCATTAGTTAATAAGTCTAATAATTTTATTTCTGGACAGCAGTTTTGGTGCTTCTCATTAGCCAAGGAGCAATAAACACACTCAGTTTTGGAAAGTGTATTGCCAGTGTTAAACTGTTAATATAAAACAGCCATTTACCTAATCATCTGTGTTTTTTTGTATATTCTCACACAGAAGAAAGAACCTTCTAAATGCAGTGTGGAGAAAAAAGTGACCAAGGTTGCAGAAGCAAAAAAAGTAATGAAGAGAAATTTTAAAGTAAATAAGAAAATAACATTTACTGATGAAGGAGAGGTAAGATTCTGTAAATGTTTCATTTCTGAGGTACATTCCATTCCAAGTATTAGAAAGAGTTTGACTCTCCTGTTGACTTGCCATTCTTTAATAAGAAAAATAATGTTTCTCTAAAGCACTCGGGCAGTTCCTTTCATTGTTACTGTAGGTAATTGGTCAGCTCTGCATCTGTAGGCAAGAATGACTTTCTGACAGTAAGCTGGGATACTTT
The DNA here is from genome assembly GCF_003031525.2 of Neophocaena asiaeorientalis asiaeorientalis. Taxonomy (NCBI): domain Eukaryota; kingdom Metazoa; phylum Chordata; class Mammalia; order Artiodactyla; family Phocoenidae; genus Neophocaena; species Neophocaena asiaeorientalis. The sequence continues at coordinate 385,981 of NW_020172294.1, read as the reverse complement.
CTGGTAATAACAACAGAGTTGGTTTTGGACTTTCCAAATCCTGTTTTTATAGATAAGACTTTCATGTCATGGGGTCCATCTGTTAACATGCTCTATGGGAACATGCTCAAGGATAATAATACAAGTACTGGCCACAGCTTCTTTTGCTTGACTCCGGAAAGCCTCTGCTCTGTGGTTCCTCAATTTTAGATGCCATATTGGCATGTTTTTTACTTACTGGCCTGCTGTGGGAAGGAATTCCCTGCTTTAAAATAACCTCGGACATATAGGTGCCTGGTTTTCATTTCACCATTATCTGGTCTTAGTGTAAATACATCCCAATAGAGTAGGAAAGGGGTTACCACTCACAGATTGCTCATGAAAGATCACTCTATTAGATAATAATATCTTCATTTTTTAAAGAGGAAATATATCTGGAATGTCAAGTGACTCACCTAAGGAGTGATGGCTAGAGTCAGTGGTTATGGCAGGATCTTCTGAATATTGTCTCTGTTTCACTCTCACCAACCTACGGGTTTCCCTGTTCATTCTGATATAGCACTCAACACCCCATACCCACCATGATCTCATTTCCCTTGCCCTATGTTTAGTTTTTCTTCATAGCACTTATTATGAGACTTTACATTCTGTATTTATTTGGTGGTTGTCCATTTCTTCCATTCCAGTGGGATGAGGGAAGGTATTTCTATTTCACTGGGTTGAGAAAAGCTACATGAGGGAAGGTATTTGTTGGCTATGTTTACTACTCTGTCCTCTGCACTTAGAATAGTGCCTAACAAATAGTAAACCCTCAGAAAAAGTCTGTTCTAATACCCCAGTAAAATAACAGAGCTTTTTATACTGACTATAATGTATCACATCAGATGTTTCATCATTATTAATAAAAATGCTTCCTGCACAGTCTATATATTCAGTGGAGTGTGTTTCCTTTTAATTCTGAAGTTAACAAAGATTTGCATGTTACTTCAGGGAAGAGGGCTTTGTTTTAGTAGCCCAAATTTGCACTAGTAATACGGAGTAAAATGGTGTATAAACTATACGAAAACTAACAAAATAGAATGTAATTCAGCATGTTGAAGTTGCAGAGGAAGCCTATATAGTTGGAAAATATGAATCTTTGTGAAATTACTGAGAAGAGTTCAGTCAGCACCTGAGAAACAGGCTAGACCAGAAAATAGTTAGTTGTAGTATTACATCGATGCTCACTGTAAAAGATTAGTGCTGTTAGCATAATGAGGTTCCTTACTGTGCTACTAAATTTAACTGTACATATTATACCCATTAGCTTCAAGTTGAGTGTAAATCCTTAACTGTAAAATGTTTCAGTGTAAACTTATTGCTGATAGGAGCTCTGTGTGGCTGGGAGCCGCTGCACTGAAACTTCTGATCTAAAACTCTGAAAGAAATGCTACCATTTGTTCAACCCACAGAGGGATGAATGTTTTTCACTCTGCTAGAAAAAGGAGTGAAGAGTCAGAGCAGTGGATGGTGTTCTTACTGTCATAGCTCATCCCTTTCACTGCTTCCTCAGTGCCAGTGACTGCTAGCATGGCTACTCACGCATTTGTGACCCTTGTTCATTGCTTCAAGGTGCAACTCTGTCGGAATCTCATCTTGAAGAATGTGGTGGTGACAGGAGTGAGAGGAGGCACTAATACCTGTGATGTGTGTGCCTGCAACTTCCATTTGCCTGCTGTTTAATTAGCAGTCTTTCAGAAACTGTGGCAGCTGCTTAAGTCCTCCTGGCAACCAGTTATTAGGCAAAATAAGAAAATTGTTTTTGTCGAAACTGTCTAGAATTTTACTGTGTTAGACCGGGAAGATTATTAAGTCAAACAGCCCTTATTTTTCAGGTAATGACACAGATGTCCAGAGATTAAGTAATTCATTCAGGATTATGCACTGGGCTAGTGAAAAAGCCAGGACATTCAGACAGGTCTCCTGACTCCCGGATCAGTGCTCTGACTTCTTTGTCACCTTGTTCCTAACATAAAAAGTTTGTGTAAAATTATGTAGATCTGAGCAGGCTTGTGAAACCCAAACTAACTTTCTCCTTTACACTTAAGTTATTTCAGTTTGTATGTGCGGTATCAGCTGATATGTGATTCCTCAATCAATTTTGAGCATCTCATGTGTGCCAGATAATGTGTTGGGTTCTGAGGACACATGAATAAGGCATATGGCTGCCCTCAAGGAGATTAGTGATTAATTTACAGGAAAGTAAAACAACCCAGTGTGGTGAGAGAGGTGTTACAGGAGGTACACCAAGGTGCCATGGCAGTGGCGGGGATGCACTGTGGCCAGCCTGGCCACCGCCCTGTGTGGGTCATTTGGAGCTGAGTTGGTGGAGTATAGCATACTAAGAACACTGAAATGATGTTGAAGCAACTACCTTGTCCTCCAAATTATTTAATGAAAATTTCCTTTAATCCTGCTCTCATGAGTTACGGAAGCATTACTTTATCCTGACTGGGAAAGTCTTTTCTGTGACTTGCTCACTTTTATTATAAAGCTTGTTAGAAAGTTTAAGAAATGTAGGTTGTAAGGCAGAAAGTATGTATCATTATACAAAGGAAAGTGGTGTTCTGTTACTATTCCTTGTCTCCTACCCCATACTCACCTTTTTCCTCTCTGCAGTTGGTTCAGCAGTGGCCACAAGTGCAGAAGTCTGTCTCCAAGGATACTGAGGAAGAGGACGATGCTGGTGGTATCAACTTAGATAAAGCAAAGGAAAGGCTTCAAGAAGAGGACAAATTTGACAAAGAAGAATATAGGAAGAAAATTAAGGCAAAGCATCGGGTAAGCTTTCCATCTTGAATTAATACTGAGTGAAATTTAATATGTCCTAAATATATGTACATGTTCATTAGATATTCTTTAGTAACTAAGTTACTTTATTGTTTCCTTTAACCTTATTTTTCTGTAGCTATTTTGTTGTTTTCTCTAGTCCTTCTTTTCCCTTCTGCTCGTGGAGTCTTTGTATATTAACTAGTTTCTGAGAATGTCACCTAAATCTGCTTTTGGTTGAGGTGATCCAAATTATAGTGATTTTTTTTTCAAATAAAGTTTTAATTTGGAGATAATTGTAGTTGCACATGTAGTAGTTAGAAGTAATAGAGACAGATCCTGTGTGCTCCATTTCTATAACTTTGTCATTTCAGGAATGTTATATAAATGAAACTGTGTAGTATGTAGCCTTTTAAGATTGGTTTTTTTCACTCAACACCCCATTCTTTCTGTTACTGAGTAGTGTTCCGTGGTGTGGATGAAGCACAGTTTGTTTCACGTTTCACCCATTTGAGCAACATTAGTGTTGTTTCCAGTTTCAACTTAATAGTTAAATTTCTTTCCATAAGCAATTACTTGGTAATAAATATTAGATTAAATTTACTACATTAAGAAAAAAAATAAGGAAACCTTGTGAGAGGGAGTGCTTCTACTTAGGCATATTCCCTTTAAGGCATTGACCTTAAACTTGGCAGTTTTCAGTTGTCATTGAAACAGAAAGGGTTACTCCATTCTGGTCACTCATGATATTACTGTCCTTTCACACTACATAAAAGTGGACGTTTCACTAGATAAATGAATCAGTTAATGAACTAAAACAGATTTACATTTTTTAAGAAGTTTCTGCAGCATGCCCTTGAGACAATGAATGATCTCAGGGTAACACAGTATCATATGCAAGAATCACTGCTATAATGTTGGGCTGGCCAAAAAGTTCGTTCCAGTTTTTCCATAAGATGTTACAGAAGGACCAGAACAAACTTTTTGTCCATCCCAATATTAGGTTCTGTACCAAAAAAATTTTAAGCCTTTGGCTGTGAACATTATTAACCGTATCCTGAGGAGGGTTCTCATAGTTTTTGACTCCTGTTTGACCTTGTTACTATTTAATAACCCAGTAAACTTTTTTTTTTAATAGAGCAGCAATTCTCATTTCTTTAAGATATGATACAGCTTCCCAGTAGCATTTAATAAATAAGAAAACGTAGATATTGAAGATAACTTTCAAGGATGGAAACGAATGGTGGGAAAAATGTTCCAGAAATATGGAGAACAAATGAACGTGATATATACTGGTTACAGTTTTGGGATATTTATGTTATTGAGAGAACTAAACATTTCCTGTATTGCTGCTTTTAGTACAGTACTTTAAATGGAAATTTGGTGTTAATAATTTGTTACTAAAATTATTTTTAAGTGTCAGCAGCTTGCCATGTTTCTGCTTATAGTCTTCTTAGAGTATGTATCCAACATAAGAACATTTTACCTTTAAATTGTAGCCAGCAGTAAAAGAAATATGGAAAATTTACATAAAATAAAGCCCCCCATCCCCCCCCAACCTGCTTCCCCTTTCTTATCTTCCCTTTCACCCCTTTTCCCAATGTGTGGAAGGTACTACTGTATCCAGGTTGTAGAATATTGTTTCTGAAAAATTTAGGAACTTAATTTCAAATTGACTGTTGTATATTTGTTACACAGTGTTTGTGTGCTAGGCTCTGCCTTAGGCAGTGAAGATGGAATCTTTAAAATACATGGGTTCCTCTATCCTCAGGAAGATTATTATAGTTAAATCATAGTTAACTATGGACATTCTGTCACTGCACAGAAGCTTTTTGTGCCCCAATTTTTTTACATTAAAATTTTTGAAATGAATAATATCTTTACATTTTTCCAAAATCAAGAGAGATAAAAAAGTTAACATTCAGAAGTCTTGCTTCTGCCCATACCTGTCATTTTTATTCATCCCTCCACCCCAGAGGTAACTTTTTATTAATTATTAATGTATCCTTATAGTTTCTTTATGCAAAGACTAGTAAATAGAAATACATATTCTTGCTTTCTCCTTTTGTCACATGGAAGGTAGTATACTGTAGATTGTTCTATACTATTTCATTTTCACTTATTTTTGAGATTTTATGTAAATCATTTTCTTTGTACCATTGTTAAAACATAGCATATGATTTTAAAACTATCACTTTGATTGTCTCACAGCAAGGTTGAACAGAGCAGTTCGGGGCTGACACAATTGTGAAAGAAATCGCAAGAACTTTCCATGCTACTGGTTTTGAACCAGTTCTCTATAACTAAAATAGGTATAAGGTCTTTTTAAAACAAGTCAAAGCTTGTTGTTTTATATAAAATAAGTATATACTGCACAAGGTGGCCCATGGCATACTTTCTATATTGGAGGTTGCAAATATTATGTAGACTAAAAAGAGCACAAAGAAGTAACCAAAATAGTCTTCTCTCTATTCACCTTTAATGTAAATGCTACCTGGCACAAATATGATTCGTTTCTTGGTATTTTCATCTGTAAAGTTATTATTTAAACACATATAAGTATTTGTTTATTAAATTAGTGAATATTTCATGTTTGTGAGCACTTAGTATGTTTATTACAATAGCATACATAAGATACAATACAGGTGCTCAAATCAGTTATTTACCAAGCTGCAATGGACCGGATTTCTACCCAGAAGGCATATGGAATATCTTTTTTTAAATGGCAAGTTTTAACATTTGGCATAATGTTTGGTGGAAAGAGTGTTGTGCTATAACAAGTTGGGATACTTGCATTTGAGTCCTGAGTCTAGCATTACCTAGTCCATTTGGGGATCACCAGTCACCAGTTTGGATTGCACTTCCCTATACTGAAAAATGAGGGAGTGAGAATGGGGGTTAATACCAAGTGATCAGAGAGATCCTCTGGCTCTGTGTGTATAAGTAAGATGTGAGAATAAAATGATCCTTTCCTGTCTGAAAAATGGAATTTTAATTTGTCGTTTTTCCCTGCTGACCCGTCGGGTTCCGTGCTTGATGATAAGGCTTCCTTCTTGTTCACTTATTTTTCCAATGGTTACTAAAATTTTACCTTAAAAAGTAAATATATTCTTAATCCTGCACAGTTTATTTTATTTTAATTGCATTACCTGAACACATTATTGGTTTTGAAATCATATTTTTTTCTTAACACAAAATTATGAATGAGGAATGTGCCTGAAAGACTTTTACATATGAAAAGAAAACTCCATAAAATCTATAACATAATTCTGTATTTGATACATATTATGACACATATTATATATTTTTAAAATATGTATCACTTTTAGAAGCTTTTATGAGCTTAGAAATCTTTCGGCATGTTTAAAATAATTGTATTTCATGATTATATTTTTGGTTTAAGAGGATAAGATAGTTAATATATAAGTTATATATAAGTGAATATATATAATCATTAGTCTTAATGATTCTGTTTGAAAGTAGTTGTTTGTTCTTGGTGTTTAAAATTAACAGCCTCACACCATAGCTTCTAATATGCACTCAGTCTTTGTATTGTAGGTCTCAGCTATTCATTTATTCCCACCTGTTTTTCCTCCATGCTATAACACCTGTCCTTGACTCATTTTTCACCTACCAAATTCTGAAATCTGTGTAATTTCTACTGTGACTCAAGTAAATATCTTTGTCCTAAAGATTTAGAAAATGAACTATAGAATTTTAACTAGTTTATAGCCAAAAAAAAAAGCAAAAGAAAAAATAAAGGCAGTACAGTTTATGGCATCACTGGGAGTGGAACTCAGCTGCCCGCTTGCTGGAACTTAGCCACTTGCTCTGGGGACTTCAGGAGCCCTTGCATAACTGCTTTGGATCACCCAGTCCATAGCTTTGTTTCTCTTCATGAGTCTTCATTGTAGTCATTAAGTATCATTTTCTTCTGAGACCATTCTGGTCTTTCTCTTTCCCTGGCAATTTATAAGTAACTATACTTAATTAGGCCTTGTTACTGTTTTCTTTGCTAAACCTCTTGAAACTATTTATCAGAAGTAAAATTGTAGCAAAAGCTATATTTTTACATATAAAGCCATTAGTAAATTACTAAGTTGTAAAGGCGAAAGTGCTGCTTTTGCACAGAAACTGTGTTTTCTTTCTTTTTTTTTTTTTTTAAGAAACTGTTTTCTGATAATTCAGTCAGAACTGTGAAAGATGGGCCATGGATCATATCATTGAAAGGTTTTTACTTAAATGGAATGAAAATCTGCTTTGTGGTGTATGTCATCATCTTAGCTCTGAAAGATAGCTTGTGTTTAGTGTGATAATATCTGCTTTAACAGCTGAGAGTGGAGAGAAGCAATTCATTATGAGATTCTCTTTCATTTCTTTGAAATTTGCTTTGAGTGCTTTATCCATTTTGGGTTGTATATTTAGGTGTCATGTCGTAATGTGTCTCTGGACTGTTTGCAAAGTTGCTCTGGGTTCTACTTAACTACTAGCATGAATATTATTAGAACGTTAAGAAAGAATTAAAGGGACTTTTTAGAAAATCTGTTTTGTTTTGTTGTTTACACAGAATTGAGTTGGCATGGAATCCAGGTATCTTAAACATAAATTTATTATGATAATCAAGAAGGAGGGAAGCTGTAATCAGGCATGCTAGGAATAATAATAACAAGAACATTAAGAAGGACAATAACAAGTAGCAGTTAGTTAACTGGGCCCTGCACTAAGCATTTTTTATGTGTCGTATTATATGCTAACAATTAACTTCTGATATAAGTGGGTTAACCTCATTTTACTGATGATAAAACTAAGACTTAAAAGGGTCAAGTAATTTATCCAAGGCCCCACAGCTTATAAAAGCTTACAAATAGTAGCCCTGGGACTCTTACCAAGGTCTTTGTTTCTCTACACACTGTTTTTAACTATGTAGCTGCTACCTATCTCATACCAATAGCCATTCTCTTACAACAGGATAACTCTGAAGCAATGAATCAAAAGGTAGAGGATGACAGCTGGAGATGAGGATTTTGAAGAAGGAATGACACATAATAGAAATTGTTCATGTTTCCAGAGCAAAGTCATTGGTCTCAAATAAATTTAGAATAAAATAAGCACTGTGGTTAGTAGTTTAGTTTAGGACCACATACTAACATTGCCTTTCCCTGAATGTTCGTTGCATAGCTATATAGTTACTAGTACCATAATCCATTTTTAAGTAGGTATGGCCATTTAAGCATCTAAGGCATTGTCAGAGACTGGTCTAGCTCATACGAGCTTATGACATTTTACTGTCAGAAATGTCATCATGGGGGGACATGTATCCCATACTTAATTCTAAAATTCACTTTATGAATAAAGCTTATTTATAAGGCAGGAAAGGAGATTCTCATCTTGTACAACCGTCCTACTACCTGTCCCCTTCCTACTACCATCACAACCGGATTTATTATAAAAAAGGAACCAGCCTATTACTATAGAACCTTTGCCTATAATTCAGAGATGTCTACCTGGGAGGTTTCTCTTCTTATTCTCATGAGCTTATATCATCTTGTGATAGTCAGTCCAACATCTGAGTATTTGGGCCTTTTTTCATATCCAGCATCCAAATGAGATAAATACTCAAGATTATATAGGTCTTATCTACTTTGTGGCAAGTCTTTGACCTGTTTATTATTTCTATTTTTATTGTTAAGTTCTTTGTTTTGTGGATTTTTTTAAAAAAAAAACACCATATGTTGTTTGAGAGGTGGGGTGGTGGTTAGATTGATGGTCAGTAGCTGGAGAGGTTGAGGAGCAGGGGCAGAGTTTGATGCTGATGGAATTCAGGGATCTGACAAGATTAGGTCATAGACTACAAAGATGAGGGGAAGCTAGGCTGTGTCTGTTTTGCCCATCCCTATATACCCAAACCCCACCACGGGACCTGGAACATAGTAGCTCAGCAAATGTTTGAAGGAATTGATTAGTGAATCGGTGTTTCTGTGTAAATTTGTTTTTCTCCCTGTCTTCATATCCTTACTGTAGTTGTTATAGATTTATATATGGAAGCCCAATTTTTTATGTTGTTCAGATGAAACTCTGTAGAACAGGTAACAGATCAGAGAACCTTGTTGTGTTCTTCATTCCCAGGAGGGATTTAGGCTTACTGGGATTTTGTTCTTGGAGGGCAGGGGGTATCTTCAGGGCCAAAAATCCTTGTAATCATTCTTTTACTCACTTTTGTTGAGCCAGTTTTCTTCCCTGAAAAAGAGGTTCCTGTAATACTGAAATGAGGATTGATGTCCCCTACTTCTTTATGTGACAGCTGGGAACTCCATTCCTTACCAAACTGACACAGTTGCCTGAGACTCATTCAGATAGGTTATATGCTTCCACCAGCTCCTGAAAAATATTGATTTCTAAATCTACAGATTTCCAAGCACCATGGAATGAAAATGGTTTAAATACGTAGTCCTGACTGATGTTGAAATTCATATTTCATGGTACTTTCTTTTCTGGAAGCTAAGGACCTGTAGTGTGTGAGAAGCCAAAAGACATATAGTAACATCTATAAAGGAGTATTTTGTACATTGAAATGTAATTTTTCTGTTTTCTTTTGAATTTGATTTTTATTATTGAATTTCATGATCTTCTTATACTTAATCATTTGTAGCATGGCAGAACTAAACATAAAATTGTGCCATCTTTTTGTTGGCATAAAATACCTTTTGGTACCAATCCTAAAAAATGAAATAGGAAAAGAAAGGATTTAAAGCATTTAAACCACCTAAAATTAAGTGTGTGTGGTGGGGGTGAGGAACCTCGGTTACGGAATCTAATAAGATTCAATTATATTTTTCCCCTAGTCATTGTAATTCAACGTTTTATTTTTACATCGCATTTATGATTCACATACTCTTCTTTTAAGAAAAGAACCCTTTTCCTGCCTTAGCAAAAGAAGAAATTGTACTTTCTTCCCTATATCCGTTTCCCAAATTTTGGATTACCATAATTCTATTTCCTGTTCTCCTCTGTTTAAAGACTAATGTTCACTCTTTCCTCTTTTCAGATAGAGTGCTAATATAGCTTTTTAAGATAAGAAAGAGAAGTTTTCTAATTTTCTTTTTGTTTCACCCAATATTGAAAGTTTGTTCTTTTTATTATACTTCATTTTCATGTTCTGGTCATGTTCATTTCACATTTTACAGGTTTTGAATATCCCTCATCCACCTAAGACTTGTGGCAGAAATCTTAAAAGGAAAAATTATTCTACTTGCATGCGCATGTGAACTCTGATAGCCAATTTAAATTTTGAAGTTTAAAATATTCTTCATTGACTATAATGAGTCAATACTGGTGTTCAATAGTAGTAGAAATTTGTTAATATTTTTTTTCTGCTCTGATTAAAGTGGCTAGATGAAAAGCCCCAAAAGAGAGATTGCGTTTACTTGTTTAGAGAGAGTTTGTCTGATGTGAACATATTGAGGTTATTCTTTGGAACTTTGAAGTGCCATTTTCAGATGCTCTGTTGTGTTGGGAGAAGGCCAGTTACTGAATAAATACAACAACAATTTGTGTGACTGTTAAATGTGGTTCATTATCTGTTTGTTCTGGACAGGAAACAGGCAAAAATTAATTAAATAGTGTACATAAAATGCTCTCAGGAAAAAAATGCTCTCAGGATGAAAGACCCATACGGTAACCGACCATTATTAATAATAAAAGGAAATGCAACATTTGGCTGAAACATGTTGTTAAGATAAAAACTGTTCATCTGGGCTTCCCTGGTGGCGCAGTGGTTGAGAGTCCGCCTGCCAGTGCAGGGGACATGGGTTCGTGCCCCGCTCTGGGAAGATCCCACATGCCGCGGAGCGGCTAGGCCCGTGAGCCATGGCCCCTGAGCCTGCGCGTCCGGAGCCTGTGCTCTGCAACGGGAGAGGCCACAACAGTGAGAGACCCGCGTACCGCAAAAACAAACAAACAAACAAAAAAACTGTTCATCTAACAAAGCTGCGTAAACTTTCTCATGGAGGAGAGAAGAGGTGTAGACGTGTGCTGGAGTTGAGGGAGTTGACTCCACGTGGTGTTGACTCCATAGACCCAATTTTAGTCTCAGCTGTATCACACTGGCTGTGTGACATCAGGAAAGTTACTTCATCACTTTGATCTTCAACTTTTTCATCTATAAGATGGGAATGATAATACCTCAAAAGTTTTGTTACATAGAATTAAAAATATATGTAAAATGCTTAGCACACTGCTGATCCTTAATAATTCAGTGCTTCTACTGTTAGTAAGAAAATAACGATAGCAGTAATGTGCTAATGAACAGATACATATGTATAAAAGTAAAGTTTTATCACTCTCTAGTTATTTGACATTTTATGTAGCTGTAGTTTTAAAATTAGTTTAAGCAGTGCAACACTCAACAGTTACTGTGGGGCTTCCCTGGTGGCGCAGTGGTTGAGAGTCCGCCTGCCAATGCAGGGGACACGAGTTCGTGCCCCGGTCCGGGAGGATCCCACATGCCGCGGAGCGGCTGGACCCGTGAGCCGTGGCCGCTGGGCCTGCGCGTCTGGAGCCTGTGCTCCGCAACGGGAGAGGCCACAGCAGTGAGAGGCCTGTGTACCGAAAAAAAAAAAAAAAAAAAAGTTACTGTGATCTTTGTAGACTAACATAAAATACTGTCTGCTTAATTTTACTTTCCATACATGAAAACTTTGTGTGGAAAATGAAACTAAATTGTGTATGTGTGAAAGAGAGAAGAGAGAGAAAATTACAAATACATCCATCCACAAACTAAAGCCACCTCTCAAGCTAAGCATAATTATGGTCAGTGGTTTAAAATTTTTTTCTTTAATATTATTTTGCTACTTTCATTTATTTTGTAGTCTGCTAATACTCATAGAGAATCAGTAATTGGTGCCAACTTTTGTGAAAAATTTGGGTGCAGATGTTTACAAACTGCCATCCATTAACTTTTTCCCCCTCCCACAAATGAGGACACACTGAAATTATTTCACTTTAGTGGCAGAACAACTCTCATAAGCTCATTAGAGAACCAATTCATGTATAGTATCTTAATAACTATTGCATTCATTGGCTGCTTGGTAAAATAATAGTAAGTTTATTTTTTTCTGTTATTAAAGTCACACCTGTTAAATTCTCCAAATCCTGACTTTTAATTTTTTTTATAATGTATCCAAAAAAGGCACTAGACTTGGCATACAGAGACCCATGTTTGAGATCAGTCTCTCACTTACTAAGCTCTTTGACAATAAAAAGAATGTGTTTGACAACAGGTTCTTAATTTTGATTTCTTCATCTTTCCTTTTCTCCTGACCTTGATCCTGGAACTTCCAAATAATCTTTAGAATGTTTCTCTGTATAATTGCACATTGTTTAAGTTTTACATGCTCTTTTAGTTGTATGTTTTATTTGGAAGTCAAAGTAATCCATTTTCTCCAAAACTAGTGTAGAAAAAGAATAATAATCACAGAAAAGAATAATTTAACATTATGCATTATTCAGGGGTATGACACATGAACAGTTGCCATCTGAATTTGAGTTTTTGTTAGTTTCACTTAGAATTTAGCTTTCCTGCTGTGCAATCTGAAGCTATAAAAACTGAATCTATAAGTTCTCTGGACTCCCCTCCTCTTTGCATTAATTAGTACTTAAGCCCCTTTGAAACTTTTAACATTTATGTTCTCACTTTATTAAAAAGAAGTCTGTAAACCTAGATAGGGTGTATAGTGTGGATTGTAGCAGTTTCTTGCCCTTCTCAGAGCTGTGAGCAACAGAGCAGCCTCAGGTCTGTCTCTAGAGTATGTATTAGAATTGGTTCTTCAATCTGGAGAAAGCTATGTATGAAGCATAGTGATAATGATAGATTGTCCAGACTGAAAAAATTGTTAATTCTCATGTTAGTGGATATTTAATGTAAGAGTGAATCATGGTCGCAGTTTCATGAAAGAATTATTTGCTGTTTATTCACTTTTTACATTGATCTAGTAGTTCATTAAATTTAAAATAGTTAGCTGTGAATTCTGGATTGAGACTAGCCTCTATATTGTTTTACCACTTTATTTTTTGAAGAGGAAAAGAGGTGTTTTATTTAAAACAAAAGTTTTTTCAACTTTAGCTTCATTTTGTTGTTTTGAATTTTATTAATATACATATTTATTTTTCTTATTTTGAAAACATTAGTGCTGCATTTTCTGCCTGTTTTATGATCATTGGAAAACTAATGGGGAAATTATAAAACAATTCAGTAAAATAAGGTGCTTATAAGAATAATCTTCCATTGTTTTTGTTTTGAGAAAAATATTGCCACTTTTCTAAGAACCCCAAGGATGAGGATTTCATATCCTTTATAAATTCTGCTTTTAGAGGAAAAGGGAAATAATCATTACTGCATTTCTTCCTTTTTACTTTAATAGCCAACACTGTGAACCAGTCATATTTCAGACATTGTGCTAATAAGCATTTATGTTGTTTTGTATAGTTCTTATACCAACTTTATGAAATGTGTGTTCCTGTTATCTCCATGTTTAGATGAGAAAATGAGAGGTAGCGAATAAGTTGCCCAAAACTGCACAGCTAGTAAATGGTCTAACTGTAATTTGATTCCAGATCTGTTTGACACATACTTAATGATTATGAAAACTTATTAATTTTCCCCCTCTTCCTGTAGGAGAAAAGACTGAAAGAAAGGGAAGCCAGAAGAGAAGCCAGTAAGAAACAACCAAAGGTAAGGGTTTATATTTTAATGAGAAGAATGTTTGTAACATTGAATGGAATTTAAATACTCTTCTTTTCCAGATGCAATTTATATTTATTTATACATCATGTCATTTGAATTGGATTTAAGTCCGTGTATGTGTATCATTTGCTTTCTCACATTCATTTGTTTCCTCTGTGGTGCAGGATGAAAAATACATAAGATAATTTGTTTGTTGGGCTTTGCCCTCCTACCCTCACCATCTTTTTCCATTATGTTTTGTATTAAGTGTAGGAGATGGTTGACTCTGTGGGCCAGGCCTGATAGGATTTTATTCTATGTCATCTTCAGACTAGAGAGACAGCCTGTGTGAACCCAACTTGCTAATAGATAACCCTGAAAGTATTGGTTGCTTCAACTCCTAGAACTTAGGGGAAAGCACTCTATATCTCCCACCTTCACTGTATTCTGTAAACAAAAATTTTCAGCAAGTGTATATGTACAGTTTCTTTCAAGTATATGTACAATTGTAAACACCATCATCCATGTGCAGCTAAAATTTTTATCTGGTGTGTTTGATACCAAGGAAGTTCAGCTTCTGCATTCTGAGGACATTTAGTAGAAATGATTTCCTAAAACCAGGGCACAGAAATGTATGTCATTTCTCATGCTATATCTCATTGTGCTATGCCTGACTAGCCATCATTTCTTCTTAGCAGTTAGCAAAGATCCGACTCCCTTGAGTAAAGCTGTAATGTTCTTTGTCATTTTTTTCCATGCTGACCATAGCACTTAGAGAGCAAGTCAGAGATGATAACTCATGCTATAGTTGTGAAGTGGGAAGCAATTACTCTTCAGTGTAAGAGGAAAAGACTGCTTATATTTAGTATTAAATATCACTTTGTCTTCAAAGGTGCCCTAAAACGAGAGCTACAGTGTGTGCAGCCTAACTGCTAAATCAGGTGGTGGATTCCGCATTTGCTTTTAAAATGCAGATGTAAACTGTCATGGCATGGAAATGAGATCTCAGGGACTATAGTGGGAAAAATTTAAATTTAAGAAGGAAATCTTAACTTTAATGAAAGCAGTTGATATTTATGAATATTGTATGTTCAGCATAAAAATAAATCATTTTATTTTACTAAGAAGCTCTCATTTCTTTCTGCACATGAAATTATAAAATGAAAGATATCAATACAGTCTGGAGCCAAAAGAAAACCCTGTATTTCCTTTGCGTGATTTGTGCATATTTGTGTATATTACTAAGTCTGGTTTATTTTTTATACTTGTTGACACTGTATGCTTCATCTTTTGTAGTGGTTTAAGCTGTAAGAAAGAAATTACTCTCACCCTTGAGCCTGCCTCTTCTTTTATTTCCCTATAAGTTGCTGTATGTATTTGGTTCTGATACTGTGCCAGCTGGGAAATGAAAAGCCGTAAAGGCTGTCAGAGTTCGGTTTTACCACTGGGGTAGACCTCTAAAGTGAACTTCTCAAGCCAAGCCCATCCCTCCACTCCACACCCCTTCCCCTGTTTGTCATGTGTGTTTTGTTTCCTGATGTCTAAGAAAGGAGGAGGATTTCCTTGTCAAGAGGTTGTCTCATTTCTGTATAAGTGCTAAGGACTGTACTGGGAACAAAGAAAAGAACAGCTGACATGGCTTTGCTGCTCAGCCAGGAGCTTTCAATAGACAGAGGCGGTGTTTTAGTACTGCTCTGAATAGTCGAGCTGCCTCCATTTCACAGCCCTGTGTGTGCTCAGAGACAGCAGCCCTCTTTTTTTTTTAATTAATTTTTTTTGGAGTATAGTTGCTTTACAATGTTGTGTTAGTTTCTACCATACAGCAAAATGAATCAGCTATAAATATATACATATTCCCTCTTTTTTGGATTTCCTCTTATAAGAGTGATATTAGCAGAGAGATGAGAGGATGGGTTGTATACAGGACTCAAATATTCCTCAGCACACCAAGGACTGACAGCAGTGACAGATTCAAGCTGACTCATGGAGGCCAAGGAATTAGCTTGGGCTAACCTTTTTGCACCCAGCTTCTTTTCAAATGAAAGTGACAGAGGATGGAGGCTCTTACAGCTTTTCAGGTGCCCCTTTGGAAACAGACCCAGAAGATGTTGGAGGGACTCTGTAAAGAGGTGATGGCCCAGAGTTCTGTGATAGCTAAAAAGAAATATATGAGATGAATTATCAGGTGTTCCAATTGTGTGTGTATGCGCACACACGCTTTAAATTATGGATATGTCTTAGTTTTAGAGTAAACTTTGTCTTTTCTTTAATATGTCTAAACATAGTCATTGTGTGACTTGAGGCTGTTGTCTTCTGAGGCCTTCTGGTCAGCTTCAATCTAGAGCATCCTTCAGTCTTTGAACCTATACCTAAAAGATACCTTAGTGGTGAAAGAAAGTGATGTTTGCAGACTTACTATAGCACCAGAGGTGTTTTCTTACCCATTTATACCTATTTCAAGAAATCAATGCATAGAAACTGGAAGTGTGAGAAAGGGAGACTCACAGAACAGTTTTCTACCTTGTTTTGTGCTTCATTTAGCAAACATCATGTTATAGGAGGAGGAACATCGAAGACACAGAGTATTACTTTAAAAATTGGAAAAATGTGTTAGAATAAAAGTTGATAGTATTATCTTTATTTCCCAGAAAAGAGAAAGTTTAAAGATATTGTGAGTTCTCAATTTTATAAATGATGCTTGGTGGTTATCTCTTCCCAATACACAGTAAGTATTCCTAAGAAAAATTGCTTTGAAGTTGGAGTGCAGTAAAATAAAGTTGGAATGGACCTCTCAGAAAGCTGATGCAACTTTTTGTTGAAAGATAGATCTAAGATCTGCCTAGAATACATTATGTGCAGTGTCAGGAGTTGGAGAGAAATAGGAAGTTGAAACTCCTAAGAAAGTTTTCAGGGTACCCAATGTCTAGTGATTTGAGAGACAGAGGTCTTTGGGTATCAAAAATTTCCTTAGCCTTGAAATATTTGAACTGCTAAAGAATATTTGACTTTTACCTTAGCTAATGGGATGTTGTGTGTTCTTATAAGTTAGAAATTTTAAACTGAGATCTGAAAAGTAGTTGTAGCAATGATGAATAGACCACATTGCTTTTTGGATTCAGGGAGGTTACATAATCCTAGAAATACAGCTTTACCTCATTATCCAGCTAGATTTCCTCATGTTACTCTGATGGTCTCACATGCTTATACCAACCTCTGGTGGCTGGAAGGATTTTACAGAAATGTAAAGATATAAAGTATGTGGTTGATAAAACTGAACACTGAGTGTGAAGGAGCAAAGAGTGGGAAACAGCTCAGAGGCACTTAAACACCGGAAAGTTAAGCATTGCTTGGACTTTATATTACAGATGATGCTTATAGTTTTTATTTTTTAGGCGTGGGGGAAATTATATGAAAATAATTAAAATGATGTATGTTTTGATGTTGATGTTATGTAGCCACTGTAAATTTTAACTTGATTTTCTCTTTCTGTTTTCTTTTATTGCTTTTAAAAATTTTAGTGACTCTGGGGTGCTTTATTAATGTACTTAATGAATAGTAGTCTTAGGAGATAGTTTTAGGTAAAGTGGTTTTGGTTAGTTCTTTCACAATAGTAGTAGAAGAAGTTATATAATTTTAGAACTTGAATATACCTGAGAGATGGTCTGGAGGTGTTTCCTAAAACTGGTTTATAATATCTTTTTCTCTGGCTAGCAATAGTTTCATAAAGCAAAGCTAAATTTATTTTTTGATATTATGTTCTTTTGAAATCTTTTTGAACTTTTCCTGGTCCGTGAAATGTAAGAATGGAAACATCCACTCATCTATTCCAGCAGTTTTAAATAGTGCATTGAGTAGCCTAGGGGTTCTGCAGAGGTATACCACCCCCCCTCCTCATCCCCCCAGGATACAGGAGGGTTATTTGGGCAGGACTCCAGGCTCCCATTTTGTCTTCAATAAGAGTAGCCCCCTTTTTTTCTCTATGTATACTGAAGCTTCCAGGGAAACTTTTGTTTGAAATAATGGTTCTACTTAAATACATACATCCATTCATACTTGTTATTTTTAAAGTACCCAAATAAATTAAGCTAAAAGCAAGTAAATGACTTAACATCATCACTGGCTTCTCTGATGGCAGAACCACTGTGTGTACTCAGGCTCCCTGAATCCTCATTTCCTGTTATTCTTATTGCACCATGCAGTTTCTGTGTGTTACTTTTTACCTCTTTTATTTCTATTTTTTTTCTTTAAAAAACAACCCTGATCTATGGTACATAGGCTAACAACTATTCATAGAAAATTACTAATAGCAAATACCTTGAGTAAGGAGAGAACGCCACACTAAGACTGGAAAGCAGTCTGTGTCTCAATTGCTCGGTGACCCCTTGATCTGAGCCAAAATATGTAACAAAAAGTATGTCTTACTACAGGCTTACCTGCTAAAGGATTATCTCTCCGTGTAGAGCTACAAATAGACATTGATAAATGTTGGTAATGGTCATTCACAACTTTTCTAGGTCTTCAGCCTTTGCATTTATTCCCTTTTGGCAGTGCTTTATTGACTGACACCAAACTAGTATTTTTTAACTTGTGGGGAAATACCTCCTTATTCCATATATTTCATATAAACCTTCTACCCCACCACCACCACCTTTTTTCTTTTTTGGCATTTTATAACACTGAAATATTTAACTAGTCTCTTCCTTTGTTCTTAATATGTTTAGGATTTCAAGGGCTCTAGAGGATTGTTTATTTCAAACCAAACAGCTTTTGATAAAATTAAAAACAAGATAATGGAAACGTAAGTTTGTTTATAGTCCCAATTCCCAGTGAAAGCAAAGGTGCTCCCTGGAAGTAAATTGCTCTCCCATTTGAAGGGTCCGAACTCTTCCAGGGCACCGTTTGCTGCACTGATACAATCACTTATTCAGTGGTGTCCTAAATGAAGTCATTCAGTTTCTCTAAGCAAACTATTCAAATAATACCTTATTTTAGTGCTGTAATAAGACCCATTAAACTGTCCTTCTACTTCTTAAATAAACAATATTGAGTCTTTTAGAAGGCCTGCTTTTTCCCTTTAATATCTATTTGAGTTAGCAATGAAAACCCAAGTAGCTTTTATTGTAATTCTAGTGTTGGTTTGGTTGCTTGGAGGTTAATGTAGTGGTTTTTGAATTTTTTTTCCCTCTCTTTCTTTCTTTGGTGATAATGAAGAAGGGGATTACTAGGTTCGAACTTTTAACCCTCTTGGGTTATTTAAGAGTTACTTCCAGTGTTCACTGTAAGAGAATTGTCCTTTTCTAGTCATGAAGATTTAAAAGTTAAAAGGGCTTCCCTGGTGGCTCAGTGGTTGAGAGTCCGCCTGCCGATGCAGGGGACACGGGTTCGTGCCCCAGTCTGGGAAGATCCCACATGCCGTGGAGCGGCTGGGCACGTGAGCCATGGCCGCTGAGCCTGAGCGTCCGGAGCCTGTGCTCGGCAATGGGAGAGGCCACAACAGTGAGAGGCCCGCGTACCGCAAAAAGAAATAAATAAAAAATAAAAAAATAAAAGTTAACTATGGGAGAAGGAACAGTTGTGGTCATGCATATCATCCAGTTGGTGAATACATGCTGTTCTCTTAAGACTCAGTTTATGGGTCTTTTATGAAGATTTTTCCAACCCTCTCAGATATAATGGACTCCTGCTTTTGCAACTCCTACTCCAGCCTCCTTTATGAAGCATTTGGTAGTTTATAGCACTTATTTGGACACGTGTCTATTTTTCCTACTCAGCTCTAAGTCTTGTTGTTTGTATTCCCTATCACAGTGCTTGGTTCATAATAAGCACTTAGTAAATATTTGAATGAATGAGGGTGTGAATGAGTGACTTAAAGGGATACAGAGCACAGACTGTAAAATTCTTTATAGTGGTAAAATATATCATAAAATTTACTATTTTTTAACAATTTTTATGTGTACCGTTTGGCAGCATTAATTACATTCACATTGCTGTGAACAACTGCCACTATCCATTTCCAGAACACTCTCATAGTCCTGGACTGAAATTCTGTACCCCTTAAACAACAACTCTCCATTCCCACCTCTCCCAAGAGTATAAACTTTTAAAGAGGAAAGTAATATTCCTAATCATTCTTTAACAGGGGAGAAAGTGGAGGCCTTTAATGAATAGGTGATTCTTCTAGTGTCTTACAGTTAATTAATAGCAAAATAGGGCTAGACCCCAGGTCTCTGAGTGTTTTGTGTGTGCTTTTCATTCTGCTTTAAACCCTCTCTATAACAATACAGGAAATACCAAAGAGCACTGAAAGTAGTTTAGAGTTTTGTTAGATTTATTTTATTTAAGGTGTCGCATTTTAAAATATAATAAAATGACGTTATTAATACTACTCTCAGTCACAATCTCAACACTTACTAAGGACTGTAACCCAAGTAACATTGAAAGTTTTTATAGCATCAATGTTAAACTTACGAAAAGATTTTAAAAACAGTACCCATTTTTTTTTCCTCCAGAATAAATAGGAATTGTAATAATGACATTAGTTTGGAGTATAACTTTCATGGTCAATGTAAAGCATAATAGTAACTAGTAACTGCTATCATTCATTGACTGCCTACTCTGTTACAAATACTGTAATTAAAGGCTTCACATACATTATTTCTTTAATCCTCATAAACAGTGCTATGAGGTAACTGGTATTGTCGCCATTTCCAAGATGAGGAAAGATTATGCAACTTCCCCAAGATCACAGAGCTAAGGATATGGCAAGTCCAGACTCAAATCTACTTTACTGAACTTTTTTTTTTTTTAATATTTATTTATTTATTTTGGCTGCACCGTGTCTTAGTTGTGACACGTGGGATCTTCGTTGCGGCATGTGAACTCTTAGTTGTGGCATGTATGCGGGATCTAGTTCCCCGACCAGGGATCGAGCCTGGGCCCCCTGCATTGGGTGCGCAAAGTCTTACCCACTGGACCACGAGGGAAGTCCCTACTTTACTGGACTCTAAAAGAGCCTTGACCCTTAAGCATAAGGCCATACTGTCCCCTCATTTCCAAGGCGGTCAAGAGTATTCACATTTGAGAGCCCTAAAAGCTAAAATAGAAGTTGCAAGTAAATACTTTCTTCTCCTAAAATTGCCCTTCTTATCCAGTTAGTTCCCTGTTATAGTGGTTACTTAAAGAAACAGAACAGATAGTTGCATAACCATTGGCAGATATAGAGTATTGTTAATTTCCTGCTAGTTTCTATAAAACCTCACTGTAATCCCAGTAGTCAAGTTTTTTTCTTATGAATAAAATAATATGAAACAATTTACCATTATTTCCAGCCCATGGAGATCAGTTAAAATTGTCACATTCTCCTATATTTACTTTTACACAAACTTTCCCTCTGCCTAGAATGTCCTATCTTCATTACTTCTTAGCACCATTTCCTTTTTGAAGCCTTTCCTGCCTTCTTCAGGAGATTTAGGCATTTTTCCTTTCTGCTCTACTCTACTTTTTGGACATTATTCTGTCATGATACTTAGTGATTGTCTCTCTTATCTCTAGACTGTAAACTCCTTTTGAGCAGCAACTGAGATTTTTCATAGCTGGCACATAGTAAATGCTCGTAAATATTTATTGAACACATCAATGAAATGCAGGTATATTTATTCTTAAAGTTAACATTTACATGTTAATGCTTTATCAGTTACAGGCTCCTTGAAATCCAGGCCCATGGAATACAGTGGAGTTGCATCATATGCATTTAAATTTCAGCCAAACTGTGAATGTACCCAGCATACCTAGGCTTACCAAGTTGATGCTCCTCTCCTCCCCCATCTTGTTTATTCAACACAATTTCAAACAAACCCATTAACTTACATTGAGGTTATAGATGCTTAATATTAAAACAGAATGTAGTAAACTCTTAGGCAGTCAGGATCCCTTTATTTTTTAATTTATTTTTTATTTATTATGTTAACATCTCTATTGGAGTATAATTGCTTTACAATGGTCTGTTAGTTTCTGCTTTATAACAAAGTGAATCAGTTATACATATACATATGTTACCATATCTCTTCCCTCTTGCATCTCCCTCCCTCCCACCCTCCCTAACCCACCCTTCTACGTGGTAACAATCCACCGAGCTGATCTCCCTGTGCTATACAGCTGCTTCCCACTAGCTATCTACTTTACGTTCGGTAGTGTCCATTGAGCACAATGTTGGCTGTGGGTTTGTCATATGTGGCCTTTATTATGTTGAGGAAAGTTCCCTCTATGCCTACTTTCTGCAGGGTTCTTATCATAAACGGGTGTTGAATTTTGTCAAAAGCTTTCTCTGCATCTATTGACATTACCATATTGTTTTTCTCCTTCAATTTGTTAATATGGTGTATCACATTCATTGATTTGTGTATATTGAACAATCCTTGCATTTCTGGAATAAACCCCAGTTTATCATGGTGTATGATCCTTTTAATGTTCTGCTATATTTTGGAAGAGTTTGAGAAGGATAGGTGTTAACCTTTCTCTAAATGTTTGATAGAATTCGCCTGTGAAGCCATGTGGTCCTGGGCTTTTGTTTTTTGGATGATTTGTAATCAAAGTTTCAATTTCAGTGTTTGTTATTGGTCTGTTCATATTTTCTATTTCTTCCTGATTCAGTCTTGGCTAGTGGGGTGTTAAAGTCTGCTACTATGATTGTGTTACTGTCGATTTCCCCTTTTATGGCTGTTAGTATTTGTGTTATGTATTGTGGTGCTCCAATATTTGGTGCATAAATATTTACAATTGTTATATCTTCTTCTTGGATGTATCCCTTGATCATTATGTAGTGTCCTTCTTTGTCTCCATTAATAGTCTTTGTTTTAAAGTCTATTTTGTCTGATATGAGAATTGCTACTCCAGCTTTCTTTTGATTTCTATTTACATGGAATATCTTTCTCCATCCCCTCACTTTCAGTCTGTATGCGTCCCTAGTTCTGAAGTGAGTCTCTTGTAGACAGCGTATATACGGGTCTTGTGTTGTTATCTATTCAGCCAGTCTGTGTCTTTTGGTTGGAGTATTTAATCCATTTACATTTAGATAATTATACTACTGTTTCTATTCCCATTTTCTTAATTGTTTTGGGTTTGTTATTGTAGGTCTTTTCCTTCTCTTGTGTTTGTTGCCTAGAGAAGATCCTTTAGGATTTGTTGTAAAGCTGGTTTGGTGGTGCTGAACTCTCTCAGCTTTTGCTTGTCTGTAAAAGTTTTAATTTCTCCATCAAATCTGAATGAGATCTTTGCTGGGTAGAGTAATCATGGTTGTAGGTTTTTCTCCTTCATCACTTTAAATATGCCCTACCAGTCCCTTCTGGCTTGCAGAGTTTCTGCTGAAAGATCAGCTGTTAACCTTATGGGGATTCATTGTGTGTTATGTTGTTTTCCCTTGCTGCTTTTAATATGTTATCTTTGTATTTAATTTTTGACAGTTTGATTAATATGTGTCTTGGTGTGTTTCTCCTTGGATTTATCCTGTATGGGGCTCTCTGTGCTTCCTGGACTTGATTAACTATTTCCTTTCCCATATTAGGGAAGTTTTCAACTATAATCTCTTCAAATATTTTCTCAGTCCCTTTGTTTTTCTCTTCTTCTTCCGGAACCCCTATAATTCGAATGTTGGTGCGTTTCACATTGTCCCTCAGGTCTCTGA
This sequence comes from Neophocaena asiaeorientalis asiaeorientalis, assembly GCF_003031525.2. Classification (NCBI taxonomy): domain Eukaryota; kingdom Metazoa; phylum Chordata; class Mammalia; order Artiodactyla; family Phocoenidae; genus Neophocaena; species Neophocaena asiaeorientalis. Next base: position 362,795 of record NW_020172294.1, on the reverse strand, counting down.
GACTGTCCTCATTTCTTTTCATTCTTTTTTCTTTATTGTGCTCTGCAGTAGTTATTTCCACTATTTTATCTTCCAGATCTCTTATCCATTCTTCTGCCTCAGTTATTCTGCTATTGATCCCTTCTAGAGTATTTTTAATTTCATTTATTGTGTTGTTCATCGTTGCGTGTTTCATCTTTAGTTCTTCTAGGTCCTTGTTAAATGTGTCTTGCACTTTCTCTGTTCTATTTCCAAGAGTTTGGATCATCTTTACTATAATTATTCTGAATTCTTTTTTTAGGTAGACTGCCTATTTCCTCTTCATTTGTTAGGTCTGGTGGGTTTTTATGTTGCTCCTTCATTTGCTGTGTGTTTTTCTGTCTTCTCATTTTGCTTATCTTACTGTGTTTGGGGTCTCCTTTTTGCAGGCTGCAGGTTTGTAGTTACCGTTGTTTTTGGTGTCTGTCCCCAGTGGCTAAGGTTGGTTCAGTGGGTTGTGTAGGCTTCCTGGTGGAGCGGACTAGTGCCTGTGTTCTGGTGGATGATGCTGGATTTTGTCTTTCTGGTGGGCAGGTCCACGTCCATTAGTGTGTTTTGGGGTGTCTGTGGCCTTATGATTTTAGGCAGCCTCTCTGCTAATGGGTGGCATTGTGTTCCTGCCTTGTTAGTTGTTTGGCATAGGGTGTCCAGCACTGTAGCTTGCTGGTCATTGAGAGAAGCTGGGTGCTGGTGTTGAGATGGAGATCTCTGGGAGATTTTCACCATTTGATATTACATGGAGCTGGGAGGTCTCTTGTGGACCAGTGTCCTGAAGTTGGCTCTCCCACCTCTGAGGCTCAGCACTGACTCCTGGCTGCAGCACCAAGAGCCTTTCATCCACATGGCTCAGAATAAAAGGGAGAAAAAGTAGAAAGAAAGAAAGAAAGAAAGAGGATAATTGAAAATAAAATAAAGTAAGGTAAAATAAAACAAAGTTATTAAAATAAAAATTATTAAGAAAGAAAAAAATTTTTAATTAAAAAGAAACCCAAAATACACATGGATAGAACCCTAGGACAAATGGTGAAAGCAAAGCTATACAGACAAAATCTCACACAGAAGCATACACATACACACTCACAAAAAGAGGAAAAGGGGAAAAAATAATAAATCTTGCTCTCAGAGTCCACCTCCTTAATTTGGGATGATTCGTTGTCTATTCAGGTATTCCACAGATGCAGGGTACATCACGTTGATTGTGGAGCTTTAATCCGCTGCTTCTGAGGCTGCTGGGAGAGATTTCCCTTTCTCTTCTTTGCTCTCACAGCTCCCGGGGCTCAGCTTTGGATTTGGCCCTGCCTCTGCATGTAGGTTGCCAGAGGGCATCCGTTCTTCGCTCAGACAGGACGGGGTTAAAGGAGACGCTGATTCGGGGGTTCTGGCTCACACTGGCCAGGGGGAGGGAGGGGTACGGAGTGTGGGGCGAGCCTGTGGCGGCAGAGGCCGGCGTGACGTTGCACCAGCCTGAGGTGCACCGTGCTTTCTTCCAGGGAAGTTGTCCCTGGATTCCGGGACCCTGTTAGTGGTGGGCTGCACAGGCTCCGGGGAAGGGAGGTGTGGAGAGTGACTTGTGCTCGCACACAGGTTTCTTGGTGGCGGCAGCAGCAGCCTTAGTGTCTCATGCACATCTCTGGGGTCCGAGTTGTTAGCCGCGGCTCGCGCCCGTCTCTTGAGCTCCTTTAAGCAGTGCTGTTAATCCCCTCTCCTCGCGCACCAGGAAACAAAGAGGGAAGAAAAAGTCTCTTGCCTTTTCAGCAGGTCCAGACTTTTCCCCAGACTCCCTCCTGCCTAGCCGTGGTGCACTAACCCCTTCAGGCTGTGTTCATGCTGCCAGTCGTCTCCCTGAGCTCCAACCGAAGCCCGAGCCTCAGATCCCAGCCCCTCCCGCCCTGGGGGGGGGAGCAGACAAGCCTCTCGGGCCGGGGAGTGCTGGTCGGCACCGATCCTCTGTGTGGGAATCTCTTCGCTTTGCCCTCTGCACTCCTGTTAATGCGCTCTCCTCCGTGGCTCCGGAGCTTTCCCCCTCCGCCACCCACAGTCTCTGCCCGCGAAGGGGCTTCCTAGTGTGTGGAAACCTTTCCTCCTTCTCAGCTCCCTCCCACTGGGGCAGGTCCTGTCCCTCTCCTTTTGGCTCTGTTTGTTCTTTTTTTCTTTTGCCCTACCCAGGTATGTGGGGAGTTTCTTGCCTTTTGGGAGGTCTGAGGTCTTCTGCCAGCATTTAGTAGGTGTTCTGTAGGAGTAGTTCCACGTGTAGATGTATTTCAGATATATCTGTGGGGAGGAAGATGATCTCTGCATCTTACTCTTCCGCCATCTTCCCCTAGATCCTCACCCAAGTGCTTTTTAAGCTGCTGCCTCTGTGCTGGGACTTGGAGTGAGTGAGTTTGTATGCAAGCCCTTCAAGAGGAGTCTCGGTTTCCCACAGTCTTCCTCCAGCTCTCCCAGACGTAAGCTCCATGACTTTTCAGAGCCAGATGTAATGGTAGCTGATCTTCCTGGTCCAAGTTTCCCAGGCTGGGGAACCTGATGTGGGGCTTGGAGTCATGGCTTCTCAGGGGAGACCTCCATAGTTGTGACATCCCTCCCGCTTGTGTGTCACTGTATCATGGGTGTAGGTTTTGACTAGACTATGTCTCTGCCCTTACTACCAGTCTCAGTATGGTTTTTTCTTATATCCTTTAATTATAAAAAATCTGTTCTGCTAGTCTTCAGTTTGTTCTCAGAGATAGTTATTCTGTGTGTAGCTGTAGTTTTGATGTGTCTGTAGGAGGAGGTGAGCTCAGGATCTTCCCACTCCACCATCCTGATCCACACTCCTTGAACAGTCAATGGATAGAAGTTTTGTATTAATTCCTAAAGGCCATTCCTGATCTTGGAGTTTGATGGGAGGATAAAGCTGATTCCTAATTTTCAAGTGTTTATGGTTACTACTCCTGTGTGAAATAATTTTCAGTGAATAAGGAAACCTCTTTGTGTGGGGGGGGTGAACTTTTACTCACTACTCTGTTGTTTGTCGAGTATAAAGTGGCTAAGCTTTATTGCCCCTTCTTCTGTAAATTAAAAAAAAATTCTTTTTACGTCTTTATTCAAGTATAATTGCTTCACAATGTGATGTTAGTTTCTGCTGTACAACAAAGTGAATCAGCTATATGTATCCCCATATCCCCTCCCTCTCGAACCTCGCTCCCCCCCTCCCTATCCTGCCCCTTTAGATTGTCACAGAGCATCGAGTTGATCTCCCTGTGCTATTCAGCTGCTTCCCACTAGCCATCCATTTTACATTTGGTAGTGTATATATGTCAGTGCTACTCTCTCACTTCATCCCAGCTTCCCCTTCCCCCACTGTGTCCTCAAGTCCATTCTCTAGGTCTGCATCTTTACTCCCGCCATGCCACTAGGTTCATCAGTACCGTTTTTTTAGATTCCATATATATGTGTTGGCATACGATATTTGTTTTTCTCTTTCTGACTTACTTCACTTTGTATGACAGACTCTGGGTCCCTCCACCTCATTACAAATAACTCAATTTCGTTCCTTTTTATGGCTGAGTCATATTCCATTGTATATATGTGCCACATCTTCTTTATCCGTTCATCTGCCGATGGACACTTAGGTTGGTTCCATGTCCTGGCTATTGTAAGTAGTGCTGCAATGAACACTGAAGTACATGACTCTTTTTGAATTACGGTTTTCTCAGGGTATATGCCCAGTAGGGGGATTGCTGGGTCAAACGGTAGTTCTATTTTTAATTTTTTAAGAAACCTCCATACTGTTCTCCATAGTGGCTGTATCAATTTACATTCCCACCAACACTGCAGGAGTGTTCCCTTTTCTCCACACCCTCTCCAGCATTTACTGTTTCTAGATTTTTTGATTATGACCATCCTTACCGGTGTGAGGTGATACATCCTTGTGGTTTAGATTTGCATTTCTCTAACAGTTAGTGATGTTGAGCATCTTTTCATGTGTTTGTTGGCAATCTGTATGTCTTCTGGGGAGAAATGTCTCTTTAGGTCTTCTGCCCATTTTTGGTTAGAGTTGTTTGTTTTTTGATACTGAGCTGCAGGAGCTGCTTGTATATTTTGGAGATTAGTCTTTTGTCAGTAGCTTCGTTTGCAAATATTTTCTTCCATTCCAAGGGTTGTCTTTTCACCTTGTTTATGGTTTCCTTTGCTGTGCAAAAGCTATTCAGTTTCATGAGGTGCCATTTGTTTATTTTTGTTTTTATTTCCATTACTCTAGGAGGTGGACCAAAAAACATCTTGCTGTGGTTTATGTCATAGAGTGTTCTGCCTATGTTTTCCTCTAAGAATTTTATAGTGTCTATCCTTACATTTAGATCTTTAATCCATTTTGAGTTTATTTTTGTGTATGCTGTTAGGAAGTGTTCTATCTTCATTCTTTTACATGTAGCTCTCCAGTTTTCCCAGCACCACTTACTGAAGAGGCCGTCTTTTCCCCATTATATATTCTTGCCTCCTTTGTCAAAGATAAGGTGACCATATGTGCATGGGTTTATCTCTGGGCTTTCTATCCTGTTCTGTTGATCTATATTTCTGTTTTTGTGCCAGTACCATACTGTTTTGATTACTGTAGCTTTATAGTATAGTCTGAAGTCTGGTAGCCTGATCCCTCCAGCTCCGTTTTTCTTTTGCAGGATTGCTTTGGGTATTCGGGGTCTTTTTTGTTTACATTCAAATTGTAAAATTTCTTGTTTTAGTACTGTGAAAAATGCCATTGGTAATTTGATAGGGAGTGCACTGAATCTGTAGATTGCTTTGGGTAGTATAGTCATTTTCACAATGTTGATTCTTCTAATCCAAGAACATAATCTCTCCATCTGTTTGTATCGTCTTTGATTTCTTTCATCACTGTCTTATAGTTTCCTGCATGTAGGTTTTTGCCTCCTCATGTAGGTTTATTCCCAGGTACTTTATTCTTTTTGTTGCTGTGGTAAATGGGAGCATTTCCTTAATTTCTCTTTCTGATTTATTGTTAGTGTATAGGAATGCAAGAGATTTCTGTGCATTAATTTTGTATCCTGCTGCTTTGCTAAATTCATTGATTAGCTCTAGTAGTTTTCTGGTGGCATCTTTATGATTTTCTATGTATAGTATCATTTCATCTGCAAACAGTGACAGTTTTACTTCTTCTTTTCCAATTTGTATTCCTTTTATTTCTTTTTCTTCTCTGATTGCCATGGCTATACCTTCCAAAACTATGTTGAATAATAGTGGTGAGAGTGGTCACCCTTGTCTTGTTGCTGATCTTAGAGTAAATGCTTTCAGTTTTTCACCATTGAGAATGATGTTTGCTGTGGGTTTGTCATATACGGCTTTTATTAAATTGAGGTAGGTTCGCTCTATGTCCACTTTCTGGAGAGTTTTTATCATAAATGGGTGTTGAATTTTGCCAAAAGCTTTTTCTCCATCTATCGAGATTATCATGGTTTTTGTCCTTCAGTTTGTTAATATGGTGTATCACATTGATTGATTTGAAGAATCCTTGCATCCTTGGGATAAACCCTAGTTGATCATGGTGTATGATCCTTTTAATGTCCTGTTGGATTCTGTTTGCTAGTATATTGTTGAGGATTTTTGCGTCTATGTTCATTAGTGATATTGGCCTGTAATTTTCTCTTTTTGTGATATCTTTGCCTAGTTTGATGGTGGCTTGTAGAATAAGTTTCAGTGTTCCTCCTCTGCTATATTTTGGGAGAGTTTGAGAAGGGTAGGTGTTAGCTCTTCTCTAAATGTTTGGTAGAATTTGCATGTGAAGCCATCCGGCCCTGGGCTTTTGTTTGCTGGAAGATTTTATTTATTTTTTTATTTATTTACTTATTTAGTAATAATATTTATTTACTTATTTATTTACTTATTATTTAGTTTGGCTCTGCTTGGTTTATTTGTGGCATGTGGGCTTCTTAGTTGTGGCCTGCATGTGGGATCTAGTTCTGTGAACAGGGGTTGAATCTGGGCACCCCTGCATTGGGAACACAGAGTCTTACCCACTGCACCCTGTTGGAAGATTTTTAATCACAGTTTGAATTTCAGTGCTTGTGATTGGTCTGTTCATATTTTCTATTTCTTCCTGGTCCAGTCTTGGAAGGTTGTACTTTTCTAAGAATTTGTCCGTTTCTTCCAGGTTGTGCATTTTATTGGCTTGTAGTAGTCTCTCCTGATCCTTTGTATTTCTCCAGTGTCAGTTGTTACTTCTCGTTTTTCATTTCTAGTTCTGTTGATTTGAGTCTTCTCCCTTTTGTTCCTGATGAGTCTGGCTAATGGTTTATCAATTTTGTTTATCTTCTCAAAGAACCAACTTTTAGTTTGGTTGATCTTTGTTATTATTTCATTTCTTTCTCATTTATTTCTGATCTGATCTTTATGATTTCTTTCCTTCTGCTGACTTGGGGTTTTTTTGTTGTTGTTTTTTTGTTCTTCTTTCTCTAATTGCTTTAGATGTAAGGTTAGGTTGTTTGAGATTTTTCTTGTTTCTTGAGGTAGGATTGTATTGCTGTAAACTTCCCTCTTATAACTGCTTTTGCCAAATCCCATAGGTTTTGAGTTGTCATGTTTTCATTGTCATTTGTCTCTAGGTATTTTATTTCCTCTTTGATTTCTTCAGTGATGGCTTGGTTTTTTAGTAGCCTATTGTTTAGCCTCTGCCTGTTTGTATTTTTTACGTTTTTTTTCATGTAATTGATATCTAGTCTCATAGTGCTGTGGTTGGAAAAGATGCTTGATAGGATTTCAGTTTTCTTAAATTTACCGAGGCTTGATTTGTGACCCAAGATGTGATCTATCCTGGAGAATGTTCCATGATCACTTGAGAAGAAAGTGTATTCTGTTGTTTGTGGATGGAATATCCTATAAACATCAATTAAGTCCATCTGGTATAATGTGTCATTTAAAGCTTGTGTTTCCTCATTTATTGTCTGCTTGTATGATGTCTCCATTGATGTAAGTGGGTTGTTAAAGTTCCCTAATATTATTGTGTTACTGTTGATTTCCCCTTTTATGGCTGTTACCATTTGGTTTATGTGTTGAGGTTCTCCTGTGTTGGGTGAATAGATATTTACAATTGTTATGTCTTCTTCTAGGATTGATCCCTTGATTGTTATGTAGCGTCCTTCCTTGTCTCTTGTAATGGTCTTTATTTTAAAGTCTATTTGGTCTGATATGAGTATTGCTACTCCAGTTTTCTTTTGATTTCCATTTGCACAGAATATCTTTTTCCATCCTCTCACTTTCAGTCTGTATGTGTCCCTAGGGTCTCTAGTAGACAGCATATATATGGGTCTTGTTTTTGTATCTGTTCAGCCAGTCTCTGTCTTTTGGTTGGAGCATTTACTCGATTTACATTTAAGGGAATTATCGATATGTATGTTTCTATTACCATTTTCTTGTTTTGAGTTTGTTTTTGTAGGTCTTTTCCTTGTCTTGTGTTTCCTGCCTAGAGAAGTTCCTTTAGCACTTGTTGTAAAGCTGGTTTGGTGGTGATGAATTCTCTTTAACTTTTGGTTGTCTGTAAAACTTTTGATTTCTCCGTCAAATCTGAATGAGATCCTTGCTGGGTTGAGCAATCTTGGTTGTAGGTTTTTCCCTTTCATCACTTTAAACATACTTTGCCACTCCCTTCTGGCCTGTAGAGTTTCTGCTGAAAGATCAGCTGTTAACCTTGTGGGGATTCCCTTGTATGTTATTCGTTGCTTTTAATATTTTTTCTTTGTGTGTAATTTTTGTTCATTTGATTAATGTGTGTCTCGATGTGTTTCTCCTTGGGTTTCTCCTGTATGGGGCTCCCTGCACTTCTTGGACTTCATTGACTATTTGCTTTTCCATGATGGAGAAGTTTTCAGCTATAATCTCTTCAAATATTTTCTCAGACCCTTGTTTTTTTTTTTCTTATTCTTCCGGGACCCCTATAATTCGAATGTTGGTGTGCTTAATGTTGTCCCAGAGGTCCCTGAGACTGTCCTCCATATTTTCATTCTTTTTTCTTTATTCTGCTCTGCGGCAGTTATTTCCACCATTCTATCTTCCAGCTCACTTATCCGTTCTTCTGCCTCAGTTATTCTGCTGTTGCTTCCTTTTAGAGTATTTTTAATTCCAATTATTGTGTTGTTCATTACTGATTGTTTGCTCTTTAGTTCTTTTAGGTCCTTATTAAACGTTTCTTGTATTTTCTCTATTCTATTTCTGAGATTTTGGATCATCTTAACTGTCATTACTCTGTCATTACTCTGAATTCAAACTACCTATTTTAGGTAGTTTGCCTATTTCCTCTTCATTTATTGGGTTTTGTTTGTTTTTGTCTTGCTCCTTTGCCTGCAAGATATTTCTCTGTGTTCTCATTTATGGTATTTAAGGTCTCCTTTCTCTAGGCTGCAGGGTGGTAGTTCCTCTTGCTTCTATTCTCTGCCCCTGATGGTGAGGTTAGTCCAGTGGCTTGTGTAGGCTTCCTGATGGGAGGGACTTGTGCCTGCATTATGGTGGGTAGAGCTGAGTGTTTTCCCTCTGATGAGCAGGGCCGTGTCAGGTGGTGTGTTTTGGGGTGTCTGTGAACTTAGTATGACTTTAGGAAGTCTGTGTACTGGTGGGTTGGTTTGTGTTTCTGTCTTGTTTGTTGTTTGATATGAGGCATCCAGTGCTGGTTTTTGCTGGCAGTTGGGTGGAGCCCCGTCTTGGATTCAGATAGAGGCCTCCATGAGAGCTCTCGGTAATTAATCTTCCCTGGGGCCGGGAATTCTCTAGTGTTCTGGCATCCTGGACTTGGTGATCCCACCCCAGGGCATCAGGCCTGAGTTCTGGTTGAGGAACCAAGACCCCTCAAGTTCCTTGTCCCGGCAGTAAAGGGGATTGGGGAAAAAAAAAAAAAAATGATTAACTAAACCTCAGACAAATGGTAAAAAGTTAAATCAAACAAACAGAAACAGAAAGAAGGAAACACGCACACTCATAAAAGAAATAAAAACAGAACCAAATAAAACAAAAAGCAAGAGAACAACTAGACAAACAAAAGAACCTAAGAATGAAATCAAACAATTAGAAAGAAAACTGAGAAAACACAAAACCAGAAAACAAAACCAAAGCAGAGTACCAAATGAAGAATGAAGCAAAGAAAGAAAACAAACCAACAAAAATGATGATTAAAAAAAAAAAGAAAGGGGAAAGAAGACAAAACAATAGAAAAGGAACATAGAAATACAAAACAATAAAATTGAAAATATATATACAAAAAAAAGACAAACAAAACCCCAGAGAAACGGTGAAAACAAAATCAAACAAGCAAAAGCAGAAGCAAGGAAACACACATGGAAAAGAAACAAAAACAGAACCAAATAAAACAAAATGCAAGAGAACAACCAGAAAAATCGAACTCAAAAATGAAATCAAACAATTAGAATCAAAACTAACAAAAACACAAAACCTAAAAACAAAAGCAAAGCAGTGTGCCAGCTCAAGAATCAGGCAAGGAAATAGAACAAACTGATAAACATGATTGAAAAATAATAATAATAAAATAAAATAAAAAGGGAGAAATAACAGAACAACAGAAAAGCAAAGAAGAAATGGAAATATTAAAAAAATAAATTAAAGAAAAAGAAGAAGAAAAAAGGTAAAAGAACACAGAATAACAGAAAACAAAATAAAAATATATTAGAAAGTAAAAGTAAAAAATGCTGTGAAACATGAAGATTCCAAAAGACAAAAAAAACAACAAACAAATAAGGTAAAGAAAAGAAAACCTGATTCAGATAGAGGCCTCCATGAGAGCTCTCGGTAATTAATCTTCCCTGGGGCCGGGAATTCTCTAGTGTTCTGGCATCCTGGACTTGGTGATCCCACCCCAGGGCATCAGGCCTGAGTTCTGGTTGAGGAACCAAGACCCCTCAAGTTCCTTGTCCCGGCAGTAAAGGGGATTGGGGAAAAAAAAAAAAAAATGATTAACTAAACCTCAGACAAATGGTAAAAAGTTAAATCAAACAAACAGAAACAGAAAGAAGGAAACACGCACACTCATAAAAGAAATAAAAACAGAACCAAATAAAACAAAAAGCAAGAGAACAACTAGACAAACAAAAGAACCTAAGAATGAAATCAAACAATTAAAAAGAAAACTGAGAAAACACAAAACCAGAAAACAAAACCAAAGCAGAGTACCAAATGAAGAATGAAGCAAAGAAAGAAAACAAACCAACAAAAATGATGATTAAAAAAAAAAAGAAAGGGGAAAGAAGACAAAACAATAGAAAAGGAACATAGAAATACAAAACAATAAAATTGAAAATATATATACAAAAAAAAGACAAACAAAACCCCAGAGAAACGGTGAAAACAAAATCAAACAAGCAAAAGCAGAAGCAAGGAAACACACATGGAAAAGAAACAAAAACAGAACCAAATAAAACAAAATGCAAGAGAACAACCAGAAAAATCGAACTCAAAAATGAAATCAAACAATTAGAATCAAAACTAACAAAAACACAAAACCTAAAAACAAAAGCAAAGCAGTGTGCCAGCTCAAGAATCAGGCAAGGAAATAGAACAAACTGATAAACATGATTGAAAAATAATAATAATAAAATAAAATAAAAAGGGAGAAATAACAGAACAACAGAAAAGCAAAGAAGAAATGGAAATATTAAAAAAATAAATTAAAGAAAAAGAAGAAGAAAAAAGGTAAAAGAACACAGAATAACAGAAAACAAAATAAAAATATATTAGAAAGTAAAAGTAAAAAATGCTGTGAAACATGAAGATTCCAAAAGACAAAAAAAACAACAAACAAATAAGGTAAAGAAAAGAAAACCAAAAAGAACAGCCAGAACCAACAACAGAATGAATCAAAACATAATAAAATTAATAGTAGTAATTGTTTCCCTGGGGTAAGTGTCTTTGCACACACCGTGAGCCACAGCCCACCTCTGCCTCCCCAAGAGGCCCTCGTTTTGCCTCTGGGCCAGTCTCTGGACCTACTGTGGGCTCTGTGGGAACCACTCAGACTCTGATCTGGCCCAGTTCCTGCGTGTGCTTGGCCCCAAAGTCCACAGCTGCCAGAGCTAGACCGTTTTCATTTGTGGGAACACTCATTGTCTACTCATATATACCATAGATGCAGGGTCTACCTAGCTGATCGTGGGACTTAATCTGCAGCTTGTACAGCTGATGGAAAGATTTTTGATCTTCTTCCTTAGTCACCTCATCCCTGGGGTTCAGCTGTGGTTTTATCCCAACCTCTGCATGTGGTTCACCCACAGAGTCTGGTTCTGAGGCTGCCCTGGAGCTGTTGGGTGTGCCCGAGTGATATGACTGCTTGGATCACAGGATGGCTCCAAATGTGCAGGGAAGCCGGTGGCCACAGGCGCAAGAGATATGGCCCTAGTGAGGGCCTTTTCTGGTGCCTGGCATAAGGCGCGTTGAGTATCGCCCCTTCTTTAAGTTATAATAACTTCTGTTGGAGAGCACCATAAGCCAGTGTTCTAAAGAGAAAAGTTAGTGGCTAGAAGAATTTGTTCCTGTAGGTAATCAAATATACCAGAAATTTTGTTGAGAAGACTTATTTTTCTCACTGACATCTTTTTTTTCAATCCTCTAAAGAATTATATATGAAATGTGTTATAACTATAGAGCTCTGTTTAGCTAATTTTATTACTCTTATTATTGCAATTATTATCAGCAACATTAAATGATTTCCTGTTTGCTGTATTTTCTTGCTTTGGGTAAAGCTGTAGCCAGATGTCTGCAATATTTTATACAGGAATATTTTTTCCTTTGCCTATTAACTATTATTGATATATATTATAGGGTTCAAAGATTCTTTACTTGATGAGAACTCCAGAATTTGTTGTTTATCGACTGTGTTGGTGTAAATTTTCTGTAATGTCACATAGCATTTATCCTTTTCAAAGTACTTTTATCAAGATTATCACACTTGATTAATCAATTTATGTAATAAGTAGAAGCCATTATAGTTATCTGACAGTTGAAAAGCTTTACTATGGAGAAGCTAGGGAGGTGACTTGGTTAAGGTCGTGTACCTAATTAGTAGGTTAAAAAAAAACAACTCAGGTTTCTGTATCAGGACCTGATATGCAGAGGTCTTTTGGTATTATTTAGGAGTTCATTCTTTTTCTTTCCTTCAGATTTTACATTAATATATCTTCTCAGCCTGATTGCCTTGAGCATTATCTGCAATGTTCAGAAGGGAGTAATATTACATTAAGAGGCCTTGAATTTATCTCTGTTTCTTTTCCTAACTCACTGTATATTTTGGTACAAAATCACTATAATTCTGTAAGCTTTACTTTTCCTTTTTAGCAGTTTAACTACTTGGGAAAAATGTTTGGTGATGTCTACTAAGCTGAATGTATACCTACCCTGTGTCCCCCACTTCCTCTCCTAGGTATATACCCAAGAGAAATGCCTACATGTTTACCAAAAGATGTTCATAAAGCAGCACTATTTATAATCATCAGATTTGGAAATAGCTCAAAGTGTAGAATGGATAAGTTTTGTGTTTAATACAATTAAATATTACAGTTGACCCTTGAACGTCATGGGAGTTAGGGATGCCAACCCCCATGCAGTGGAAAATGCAAGTATAATTTCACAGTTGACCCTCTGTGTTTGTAGTACCTCGTCTGCAGATTCAACTAACCACGATCATGTAGTACTGTAGTATGTATTCATTGAAAAAAATTCACATATAAGTGGACCCACATAGTTCAAACCTGTGTTGTTCAAGGGTCAACTGTATATAGTTTTGAAAGAATTATTGCTACACACAATAATAAGGACAGATTTCACATATTGAGTGAAAGAAGCCAGACACAAAAGAGTAAATACTATAATATTCTATTTACATAAAGTTGTTTTGGTTTTTTTTTTTAAGTAAAACTAACGTTTGGGATAAGAGGGTGGTGGGATTACCCTTGGGGGAAAATAGGGGTTGTTGCTGGAAATGAGCATGGGGGCAGGTTTCTAGAGAACTTGGGAGTATTCTGATTTCTTATTTTGTGTGGTGGATTCTTGGGGGTGTTCTCTGTGAAAATTCATCAAGCTGTATGCTTATGATTTCTGCACGTTCCTGAATTTATGTCATACTTCAATTAAAAAAAGATTCTTTTAAAAAGTGAAGTGGTAGACTGGATTTCTATATATATTTTTAACCTAGATGTTTTAATTTTTGGATTTAGGAATATACAGGGTATTATAGATAACTCTTGTAACTCTAGAAGTATTAAGAACCTTAGTCCCTAGGGTCATCCATGTTTTATGAAAGCTATGAAAGAAAATAATTTATATTCCTCAAATGCACATTTCTTTTAAAAATCCCCTTGTTCTGAGAAGTATGATATTTTACCCCCAAAACTTAATATACACTTTCTCCCAAATGAGAAAATCAGTGTTCTTTTAATTCTCATGCAAATTAAAAAATAAAATGCATATTTTCTAAAAGGGGCACAGTAATCATTGTGCTGCTCAGAGATTTGAAACCTTTCTACGCCAGTGAATTTTCTGGTTTCTACACTAAATTTATGAGGTGGTTTTAGAATGTTGTATAGGTTTCTACTGTTCATACCCTCTGAGATGGTAGTGAGAGCTATTGAATTGGACTTTATTTAGAATAGGGAACATAAGGGTAATGAAACAGACATTAGTATGAATGGTCCCTATGTGTAATTACTGTAACTTCACAAATTGAAATAATAACTGACACAGAAATTGAGAAATACTCAGAACTTGAAGGATCCTAATCAAAGAAGTGATTATCTTCCCATGAGTAGGCTTTTTTCATTTAGGTTACCTCGTTCTTGCCCTAGACTCTGATTATCCATGCATGTCTTATGTGAATTAAGTATTTACTTCTTTCCTTTTGCTACCTGCAGATAAACATCAATTTGACAGGTACTTGCTGAACATCTGTCATGTACCTGGTCCAGTAGTAAGAGTTTACAGTGTTAATGAGGAGGAAGTAGACTCTTTTTGTTAATATAGCCTCATTTTATCTTTACTTGAGGGAGTAAATTTCTTGCAATTCCATCTCAATTGTTAAGCTTGGAAAATGCTGCAGAAATAGTGCATGCATGATCCAAAAGTTCCAGTATCAAGAAAAATATTGCTTGTCTGTCTTTGAACTGTAAGATAATCACTGCTAGAATTAAGAACAATTGTTTTATTTTACTTATCTTGATTTTCAGCTGTGTACATCGGTTTTTCCCTTTACTACAGACACATTTGATTTTGTAAAGTCATCTCATTTCGTTCAGTTGGGAATGATATATACTCTCAATCTTAACCATTTATTTATATTAGTGCAGCTTTTTTTGAAAAGTAGAAAGTATATTGTCGGAGAACTTCAGCCATCATTGAATTGCTTTTAACATGAGTCTTATCTAAATTGTAAACACAACTGCTGTTGATTGCTGCCTCCTGGCATACATCCAACCCTAAGATTTTTGCCCTTCTCCATACAGCTGTCACATGGTATTTTTGTGGTGTTCCTTTGAGGATAACAGAAAGTGAAAGAGGGAAGAAAAATACTGAGTCATCTCTAAGTAAAAGAAAAAGTTAAGATTGACTGATACTGTAGTCTGCACTGTAAATTCATCAGTAATGTTAGATTATAGATTTGGGGTTTAAGGTCAGCTTTTATCATTAACTGCCAGGTGGTTAGAGCTCTCCCAAAAGAGCATGAGATTTGGAAATAGAAGAGCCAGGTTCAGTTCTTGCTAGTAAGCTTTGGAATCCATGGCAATCATCTTTCCCCTGAGCCTCAGTTCCTCTTCTGTAGAAGAACATCAGTAATGTTGTCTGCGTTGTCAGCCTCTTGTGAAGATAATAAATGTGTAAGGGTTTGGTGAGCTATGAATCACTCTAATGTTACTATATGTTGCCTTTTTAGACACACTTCTGCCTAAATTCTGAACTACCCAGGATCTAAACTGGTGGTTAAATCAGGACTGGAGTGTGTTGAATCCAGATTACTGAAAGATGTCTCAGAATGCACATATCTAGCTTCTTCCCTCCTCACCTTCCTCCCATCAGAATCTCTGGGGAAGAGGGTTTATTTGCATGTATTCATGCAGTATATGTGTATATAATTAAGATACTACCACCATCCTATTAAGAGCCAGTGGTCTAAATCCAGATATGCACCTTTACTTACTTACAACCCTCAGGTGCTAATAATAAGCCTTTTCCACTTTCTGGTTTGGCTTATGTCACTATGGTAGAATGTCGTTCTACTAGAAATACTTGGATAAATGCAAGCTCAGTCTCTTGAGTCAATTTGTAACCTGGCATGAGCAGTGTAATGCTCCCTTGGCATGTTTGATTGTATGCAGGTTGGCATCAGAGAAAGATCTCCTTTTATTCTTGCCCTGAAACCTTATGAATAACCTTTGAACCAATGCTGGGTGTAAGGGAATGAGAGTATGAGAGGAATATCGCCTAGAGCCTTGTAAAAGACAAGGACCCACCAGTATTTGGCCTCTCTGTGGCATGTAAACATGTAAGTCCTGCTTTTTTCAGCTTAGTGTTGGGGGAAGGAGAGAGTCCTACGAGTGACCACACTGGGATAAAGTGGACCTGGTTTGTTAGGTGGAACTCATGCTGACCTAGAGGATCTAGTGGCCTGGGAGCCTGATTTCTATGCTGCCAATGGATCACTGTGTGGCCTTGAGCAAATTTCTCAACTGGCTCAAAGTGTCTTGGACTAGGTGATCTGTATGGCCCCTTTCAGCTACTACTTCTGATTTCCTTTTTTATTCAAGAGCTGTTAAAATATTTTCTATCATTTTTAGATCCTTTCTAACCTTCCCAAGTATTACTTGCAGGTGTGTTGTCTATTCTGTGTAGTATGGTCACCAGTGTTAGAAATACAGCAAGAGACCATAACCATTCCAGTTTAGAAGATTTGACTGGCATTTGGGGGGCTTTGGGGAAGCATCTGATTTTGGAGGGTCTATCAGTTTTTACTGGTATGCAAGAGGAGTAACAGGAGCTAGAGCTGGAGAAAGTTGGTAGATCATAGGCGATCCCAAATGCTTAGTTAAAGATCTGGGCTGATTCAGGAATGTGGGGTATGCACTGAAGATTCAAGGAGGGGTCCAACATAAGCAGTAGGATGATCCTAGAAAGATTTATGCACTTATTCTATGCACATTTCTTGAGTGCCTACTATGTATTAGCCTTCATAACTCCAAGATAGAATTAACCTGCTCTTGAGGAACTATAAATCTAATGGAAGAAATTTGTAGTTAGCACAATATAATAAATGCTATGAGAGAGAAGTTTTGTGAATTGTCTACATATATAATGGTTGAAGACAAAGGGGGGAAAAAAACGTTTATATGGTGCTTTCTATGTGTCAGATACTATTGTAAGTATTTTCCATGGATTTTTAAAATTTTAGTTTAGTGTACAAATTTCAGCCCTTGAAGTTATAGGTAACAATATTATTATGCCCATTTAACAGATGAAGAAATTTTAGCATAGAGGGTTGTACACCTCTTTGTCTACAGCGAGTCAAGATTCCAAACTATAGATGGTCTGACTCCAGAGAGTGGATGACAGAGCAAGAGCCAGGTCACAAATCCTGGGGAACAGCAACATTTAAGGGGCAGGCAGATGAAAAGCAGTTAGGACAATTGAGAAGATATTATCAGAAAGATAGGAGAGGAAGGAAAGTTGTTATATTGGTTTAGGAAGTATGAAGAGAGAATTTAAAGTAGGACCTAGTCAAGAGTGCTAAATGCTATGGAGAGATAAACTAGGATGAGAACTGAAAACACACACCATTTGGTAATTAGAATGTCACTGTGATCTTACCAAGATTAGTTTTGTTTGCATTGTGTGGTTGGATTGGAGGGCTAGGAAGGCTAGTGAGGAAAGGACATTTTATTCAAGGTATTCAAGAAATATAGGTATCAAAGAATGATAACTGATTGGGCCTGAGGAGGCTGGTAGAGATGAGTCAAAGATTACCCTAAGGTTACCAAAACTTGGTACCCAAGGTGGTATCAGGTACTTACTGCTTTAGGAAGTACAAAGATCTGTAACAGAGAGCCATTTTTAATAGCTACCAGTATTAAACTCTTATGTACTGTACACTGTGCTAAGGCATTTTATTTAGTACTACTCACATGTAGGTATTCTCAACACAATTTGATAGGAGGGACCGGAGGCTTAGAGAAATTGAATAAATTTGTCCAAGGACTCACATTCAGTAAATGACTATCTGAGTCTAAATTCTTACATTTAACTTCTGTTCTAGAAGGCAGATCTAGTAAAAGAGATAAAATAATGGACATAATTGTAGTAGCAGCACCACCCATGAATGATACAAGGTACAAACAATTCAGAAGTTGGAGAGATTATTTTTTACTTGTAGAATTCAAAAAAGAGAGGATTGCAAGAAAGGGGGCCATTTGAGTCAAGCCTTGAAGCATAAATCAAATAAGTCTTCCTGAAAGTTCCTTAATTGTAATGGACCATAGAACTATCATATTGACAATAAGTGGGGTTGAATGTACCCAGTTGGCATCAAAAAGAAGCCAGGGAGAATTAAGTTACAAGTTATTAGCAGCAGAATTTTTTCTGAGGGGTAGAGGTTCTCAAAGTGGAGCAGTACAAGTTGGGGTTGGAAATAGAGGGCCTTGAATGTTATAATAAGTAGAGTGTACTTTATTAGTGGGTGGTAGAGAGCCATGAAGAGTTGTGAGCAGATGTAGGGATGTGTGTTTATGTGTCAGCTCATGTTTTAGTAGTTTTGTATATACATATATTGAGTATTGTGAGTAGAAATTTGGAACTTTGATTTGATTCTTCTTAGGAGGTGAAGTATAAACTTAAGCACATAATTAATTTTAAAAAATTGAAATCTAATTCATCCTTGATACAATACCTTACTTATTTGAAAACTGACGACTAGAGTCAAGAACCAGGAAGTGAACAAAAGTCTCTGACCAGTCAACGTAGAAGTCATAACATCTGGGCACTGAGCACATGCAGTCTGCCTCCAGGGAAGGTCTGCAGCCATTACACATTGATTTGCATTTTAGTCACAGTCCTGATAAATATGATTTGGTGGGTTATGAGGCTACAGAGGATAAACAGCAAATTAGAACAGGTAGTTTGTTTAAGGCCAGTCCTCTATCATCAGTCAAATGAGATAAGGAAAATGTATAGCAAAATTATTAATAAAACAGACCTCATTATTGAAAGCACAGTAGTATTGGGACAGAGTCCTCAGGAATCTTAGTAGACCCAGAAGGCACCACTCTGGTTCAGTACTGATGGTTGTAATTTTTGCCCTCAGACATCAAGGAAATATTGTTATATTCTGTCTTCAGGCAGCCCTTCATATATGGTTTGACTTAAAGGCCTCTTTCATATGAATAGTAGCTTGGGACCCAAGGTAATAGGAAACTCCTCATTTTATACATATTACAACTTGGTATTCACTGGGTTCATTTTTCTTTTGCCTCCAGTGTTTAAGCCTACTGACATTACTTATTTACCTTGTCATTGGGCTTTACAGTCAGGAAAGAAGAAAGGGCAGAGAAAAGCTCTTGGTACCTCATCTCAATACCTTTTAACAAGGGACTTTGATCTGTTGCTCATAGTAGCACTGTGAGATGGCTGTTTGTGTTACCTCCATTTTTCAGATAAGGAAAAAAGACCCAGAAAGTTTAGGCAGAAGGGCAGTCTGGGTGCAAGACTAGATGATTGAAGATCATGAAGTTATGGTTGTGGAAGAGTGAGTAGCTCACTATAGGGTTTTCCACACTTTTTTTGTCTAGACCCTAGAGTAAGAAACACGTTTTACATTCTTCCTAATAACGTGTATAAACAACATTGAAAGATAAATTTCACAAAACAATACTTTCTATGTGTCATACACAGAATTTTCTATTCTGTTTCCTTTTAAAAAATTATAGTCACAGTCCACTCAGTGACTTCCTGGTTCACTAATGAGTTAAGATGTGCCATCTGATAAACACTGGTGTAATGTGACTTGAAAGTAGATTATATTATGAGGATGTAAAGCCAGAGGGATATATTGTGGTTAGATTGCAGATGTTCTTTAGTGCCAGGCCAAGGAACTTATCTCTCATGGGCAACAACATAAAGTCCTTGAAGAATTTGTGTCAAGGTGATAATGTGATTATGTCTTTGCGTCAGGAATATGAAGATCATACCCTAACAGAGCTCCTTACAGTTTATAAGTAACTTTCACATCCATTATTTAACTTGTTCCCATTAATAACCTTGAGAAGTAGATAAGAAGAGATATTTATCGCCTTTATGCAGATGAAGAAACTGAGGTTTAAAGAGGTAAGGCCCTTTCTCAAGTTTAAAGCCACAGTTAGGAATTAAGCTCAGTTTTTCTGACTGCTAGATCAGTGAGTAGGAGAAAAAGCTTATAGCTAACAGGCCTTTTCAAATATCTGGGCAAGAGGAAATGACAGTGATGGAAATGAAGGGGAGGGGTCAGATGCAGAATTAAAGGAAAACCCAAATAATTGCTTGAAGAATTTAGTTTTATGTAGAAAGTCATATGCATACATCCTTAACTCTGATTTTGTCTTTTGTAAGATAGTTTTTTGGTTATATTGTAAAATTCCAGCCCATTTACCCAGCAAGGGCAGGGTATAAAATTGCCATTATGCTCTGTCATGGCCTATGATAGTTTTCATTGTTCATTTTCTCTTTGGAGGGAACTGCATTGAGAAGGCATTTCTCACTGTTTAATGTTCAAATCTAGAAATACTGATATTTAAACTTCAGAAACATATCATTTGGAATAAGACATGTCAGCAGGTCTTTTGCTAATTGTGAATTGTTACAGATATTCCTGAATTCTTCCTTTTTGTTACAGATTAATCTGTATTTTTATTGATAAACTTTCATTAACATCTTATTTATTTGGATTCCTTACCCCTCTGAAAGTCATTAAAAAAGTAAGTCTTGGACTTCCCAGGTGGCGCAGTGGTTGAGAGTCCGCCTGCCAATGCAGGGGACACGGTTTCGTGCCCCAGTCTGCGAAGATCCCACATGCTGTGGAGCAGCTGGGCAAGTGAGCCATGGCCGCTGAGCCTGTGCGTCCGGAGCCTGTGCTCCGCAATGGGAGAGGCCACAACAGTGAGAGGCCCGCATACCACACACACACACACACAAAAAAGTAAGTCTTGCTCCAAATTTCACTCTGAACAGACTGCAGATTATCAATATTAGTCTGAAACGAAAGAATGCTTAAATATATTTGTATACAGGTAAACTTCAAAACTTCACTTTTGTCCTTTTTTGATCCATAATTTGCCAAAAGAATTTTTCTTTTACCAAGAGAAGTATGATATACTGTTTTTTAAAAATAATACTTTATGTAAAATGGGTGAAAGGTTATTACTGACATTTTGACAGTTCAGAGTTTTTAGCTTCATTATAGAGAATTATGGTAAAATGTGGATATTAATTAAGAGAAGGCTAAAATTAAAAAACTTCTCTATCATCATTTACCTGTTTTTTGTTTTTTTTTTTGCGGTACGTGGGCCTCTCACTGTTGTGGCCTCTCCCGTTGTAGAGCACAGGCTCCGGACGTGCAGGCTCAGCGGCCATGGCTCACAGGCCCAGCCGCTCCGCGGCACGTGGGATCTTCCCAGACCGGGGCACAAACCCGCGTCCCCTGCATCGGCAGGCGGACTCTCAACCACTGCGCCACCAGGCAAGCCCCCATTTACCTGTTTTTTTTCTTGCCTAGAAACCTGGGAAGCATTTTTAGCTTTTTCTACGCATTATATGCAATTAAGCATCAAGTTCCTGCAATTCTATTTTTTTTTTTTTTTTTTTTTT
>NW_020172294.1:289914-340174 GCF_003031525.2 Neophocaena asiaeorientalis asiaeorientalis | reverse complement strand
TCCCGGACCAGGGCACAAACCCGTGTCCCCTGCATCGGCAGGCGGACTCTCAACCACTGCGCCACCAGGGAAACCCCATGCAATTCTATTTTTAAAATCTCTCTCAAACTAATATGTTACTCTTCTTTGAAACCTCTGTTCATATAATCAACTGCGTATTGGAAATCTTCACTTGGATTTTTAGTGGGAGTCTCAAGCTGAACATAGACAAATTCAAACTTCAGATTTTTTTCTCCCAAATTTGTTCTTCCCACGGTCTTCCTCATCCCAGGAAATGACAACTCCATCCTTCCAGTTGCTCAGGTGAAACCTTAGAGACATCCTCGACTTCTCATTTTTATACTCCATCACAATTCGTCAGTAAATCTTGTTGACTTTACCTGAAAAATAGATCCAGGAAAATTGGTACAGTCTAATAAGTTTAGTTAATAGTAATTAAGTCTAGAGTTTAGTTAATAGTAATATGCCGGTGTTGGTTTCTTAGTTGTGACAAATATACCACAAGATGTTAACAGTTGGGGAAACCTGGATGAGGATTATATGGGAACTCTGTACTGCGTTAGAAAATTTTCTGTAAATCTAAAATAGTTTAAAAATGGAAACTTTCTTAGTAAATCCAGACCCCAACCACTTTTTAACACCCTCACTACTATCACTTTGATCCAAGTCACCATCATCTCTAGCATGGATTGTTAATTGTGATAGCATTCTAAGTAGTCTACTTGTCTCCCTTCTTTTACCCTCCCTGCCCTCTCTCCCCCACCTCAGTTTATTCTTAATATAGTAGCCAGAATGAGCCTTTAAAAGTAAGTCACAGGGACTTCCCTGGTAGTCCACTGGTTAAGACTCGGTGCTCCCAATGCAGGGGGCATGGGTTCGATCCCTGGTCAGGGAACTAAGATCCCGCATGCGTGGCCTAAAAAATAAATAAATAAATAAATTCTTCTCAGTTAAAAAAAAAAAAAAAAAAGTAAGCCACATTATTTCACTCCCTGTTCAGAACCCAACCCACAGAGGGCTTCCCTATCTTATTCATAATCAGAACTACAAAGTCCTACATATATGATCTAGCTCTCAGCTCCCTGTCTGATCTTATCTTCCACTGTTTTGCCGCTAACTCCTTTAACATCAGACCCTCCTTATTTTTCCTCAAATCAGCTGATTATATCCTTTGCCCTTTGTACCTCAGATAGCTATGTGATTTGCTTCCTTACTCCTTTCATCTCCTCCCATCCTGCTCTCTCTTACTCTGATTTAATTTTCTCCAGAGACTTCCCTCTACCAGACAGTACGTAAAAAATATACTCATTGGGACTTCCCACGCCGTCCAGTGGTTAAGACTCTGTGCCTCCACTGCAGGGGGCACAGGTTCAATCCCTGGTTGGGGAACTAAGATCCTGCATGCCACGTGGCACGGCCAAAAAAAAAGATACTGTTGTTTCTTGTCTTATTCCAGCTAGAATGCAAACTCCATGACCAGTGTATCACCAGTGCCTAGACTAGTGTACCCAGCAAATAGTAGGCACTCAATATTTAATGAGTGAATGAAATAGTAACTCTTTAATGAAGTTACTTATTTTCACTGTTACACTTATAAAACATGATGTAGCATAATTATAGCATGCGATTTATTGGAAGGCACAGTAACTTTGGGGATATTTCAAGGTCATTTTAGAAGAAAAACAGTAAAACAAAACAAAATAAGTTTGGGGGGGCACCTAGAAAGCAGTGTTATTGAGCCAAATAGGAATTATTAAATCTCTGATGGTACACTTTATGTCTCCAAGTTCAGTTGTAAGCTGGAGCATGTTTTTTCCATAGAAAAAATGTCATATACTGGGGTTGATGGTGGTGACCATATAAAGTACCATACAAACAGGATACTTTAGAGAGTGAAAATAAGTGGAACGAATAACTGCACCTGGACAGCTGGCCCTGGGCAAACCTAAGGCTGTCTTTGGCAAACCCAGGTCTCCTTCATTATAACTCAAAGATGCCTTTACCCTAACCTACGTGAAAGGGCATCCTGAGCTCTAAGGGGGCTTGGGACTCTGGAAGCAAACTCCTGCTGGTAGAAAATATGAGTTGAAAAGTCATGCCACATTTTGTTTCATCTCTCCCCTTTCCTTTCCAGGATACTCTACTCGTCACTTTAGCACTGAGGGGAGGAAATCTTTCCCCTCCACTATTCTAGAATTTAAAATAAATTTCAGTTTTCCCTGCACTATCCATCCACTTGCCTACATCCCCGCTTCATCCTCCTCCTTACTAGTCCCAGTAATTAAAGAAAAAAAGTTGAGCTTTGATGATAGGTCTCCCCCTGTTTATATAAAACGGAGTTTCAGTGAAGTACTAAGAAATTTTATGAGTTAACAAATGATTGGAGTAATAGTAGTGGTTTACTAAAGTACATCTATTGCAACATTCTGAATTTGTGCTATGAGGTAACTATTTTGCAGTTATCTTGATTCTTACTTTTGCACAGTGTGTTCTTGAAAACTCATCTTGTCAAATGTTCCTCTGAATACCCACAAGATAAATCACAAATATATAAAAGATTGATGATTAATTGTAATCAAAATCAACTTACTTTTACATAATTGATTTTCCATTAAGTGGTTATTTGCACTGAATATCCTTTAAGATCATTGTTTTCTATTTTAGTGTCTATAAAATAAGTTTCTTCACTGTGTTCAGCTCTTTCAGAAAAAAGCAAATTGGTATAAGCATAAGACACTTAAGAAAACATACCTTAAGGTTTAATTTCCTTAAAATTAGCACTTACATAAGTTAGCGTAGGGGGTAGAGGGATGGGGGTGTAGCCTCTAAAAAGTATTTGAGTTGCACAAAACCAGGGATACTTTGAGATAATATTCTCCCCAGGTTTAGACAGCTTCGGTTTGTAAAACAAACTTGTTTAGATGGCAAAAATATGAGTCCATTTTGGTTCAGTGTGCTAGTTTCTCAACTGACTTCTGTTATTTTTGGCACTATTAACCATTCAGTTTCTTTTAGAGGAACTTCTAAGTTAATTGTACTCAGTGGTGTCTAGTAGGGTGTGTGTGTTTGAATTTGTGGAAATACTTGACAGTATTTCCCTTCAGCAGTGTTTTCTGGTGCAAATACCGGTGTGTTGTTTATCTAAAGTATATGGATGCTAATTTCTCCTATCAACTCTCTTTCTCTTTCTCTCTCATTCTCCTTCCCATTCAGTCTCTCACTCTCCCGTCCCTTCTATCCCCATACTGTAAAGGCTCTGAAAACTAGGAATTGCCCTTATTAAATATGGCCTATATTGTAATTTAAGACCAGGAGCCACTGCTCAGAAGGAGGCCTAGAATGAATTCTGTGAGTACATGTTTGTAGGGTAAACATCATGGGCGTAATTCATAGTGAAATCATCCTGAGGATTTATGCAGTTCTTTAACTGTTTCATGTATCACTGGAAGGTTACCATGAGATTTTGCCTCGTCATCTTGTGTTAGCATTGTGTTGGTATTTAAGTTTGGACTAAGTGGCCATTTTTTTGATTGGAAAATTGAGCCATGGTGTATTGTTCTTCTAAATAGGTAGACAAGGGTGTTTGAACTGTCAGAAGGTTAAATTTGAGGAAAACTTGACACGCTGTTCCTGAATAGCATGGTATTTGTCAGGGATCAGTGTGTGTTGTTTCAATCCCCATGGAAAAAAACTTACAGTCTCTTTTCCCTTCTTCCTTTTCACTTCAGCTTTAGATCTCTAGACTTGAAGTACCTGATAGTTCAGAGAGATATGTTTTTATCCTCCTGACTGACTGAATATCCCCTTTATATAGGAGTGAACCATTATAGAACTATTTTTTTCCCTCCAAGTCTATGGTTTTCTTTGTCTTATAACATTGTCCTGGGTGTTCCAACCATGAAAACTTTTATTTACCAGAGAACACCTCCTTTTTGGGACAAATTCTTTTGTGGTTTGGATATGCTTCTCTTTTTCCTTTATAAAGAATTTCAAATTCCTTTCATAAAACCTGCTTCCAAAGAGGTTAAATGATTGATGGGCCAGGAAGGGGAATTCAGACTTAATACCCTCTGACGTCTACACTGCCTGTGCATTTTGTTTGACGTACAACATTCACTTAAATATTTTGTCCATGATACAAAGCTGACTCATAAGAAAGGTTAGTTGTCAGTATAGTTTTATCAAAACAGATTATACAGCACCAATCCCAAATAAGTTACTTTATTAATCTTTTATTTTTCTGGGTATTGAACTAAATTGGATCAAACAGTACCTGAGCTGTATTTCATTCAAATAACTCCAAAGGGTCTATTTCTGTTAAATGTTTTAGCTGTCCACAGTTAGTAGGTGTGCTTGCCTGACTTCCTGAAGAAGGGTACATTCTATTTAATCTGCAAGATTGCTAAGAGTCAGAAGGGGTATTGATTTAGGTGATATACTGTGTTTTCACAGCAGTAGAAAAAGTCCTCATGTTTTACAGCCACAGGAAGTGCAGCAAATTGTTGATTAATTGAAGATGACATGGCTTTTGCAAAAGAAATTTTAAAAAATACTGTATGTGTTGAAGGTTGCCTGTGGAAGAACTTCATGACAATTAGAACTGTTGAGAAATGAAATGAGTTCTCTCATAAGGGGAAGGTGTTGTATCCTTCACTTTCAGACACCATTCTCAATGAAGCTAGGAACTCCTACCCAACATAGGAGTTTGAATGAGAGAACTTCTGAGGCCTATCAAGACACTCAAAAGCTCATAATTGTGTTGATTCTACTTGGAGAGGGATCAGAGGAGGCACACAACATGTTCTGTAGCAGAGAGCTGTCTATAAGACTGATAGTGGATTTAAGAATAGGTACTCTGAGATATTTGAAGGTGCTTGAAGATGGTTTCCTTTGTTTAGTAGCTCTAACTTTTTTAACATCCTAAGAAATCCAGCCTTACTTAATAGCTAAACAGTTAATTTCAGTTGGACTTTTAAAAAAAGCTATCAATGTGAAAGCAATGGGCCTAAATTAATAAAGTATTGTACAGTACTTAAGTTCACTTCCTTTATTGAAGGCAGTAGAGCAGAGTGGTAAAGAGGGCTGGGCCTGGAATCAGAATGCCCGGGTTTGAATTCTTTGGCAACTTAATGAACTTATTCCCCATTTCTAAAATGAAGTCAATAATAGTACCTATTTCATAGGACTGTTTGAGGGTTAAGTGAGGTAATGCATGTAAAATTAGCACAACTAAAGTTAATCAATAAAAGGTTGTTACTGAGCCAGAGGTTTAGGGCAAATAGTTTTGCTTATTTCAAGGAATAACTCTAAATCAAGAAAGGACATAAAGTTTCTAGAAGATTCATTACTATGTACATCATTTTAATTCTGATTAAAAGGAAAAGAGACTGGCTGATTTTGGTCAGTCTATGCTAGTTGTCTGTTGCCACACAGATATTTTCTAAAGTTTTAATGCATGTATTTAAAAAATTTGACTTCTTGTACCTTAGACCTTTGTCTCCACTGAGAGCTTAATGAGTCATGGTTTGAAAGTGCAGATCCTGGTGGAAACCAGAGGGCCTGAATGGGTCAGAGCTTTAAAAAAAATTGCAGGTACTTCTTCTTCTTTTTTTTTTTTAATGTTTTATTTATTTTATTTCATTTATTTTTGAATGCATTGGGCCTTCATTGCTGTGCATGGGCTTTCTTCTAGTTGTGGCGAGTGGGGGCTGCTCTTCGTTGAGGTGCACAGGCTTCTCATTGCTGTGGCTTCTCTTGTTGTGGAGCATGGGCTCTAGATGCACGGGCTTAAGTAGTTGTGGCACACGGGTTCAGTAGTTGTGGCTCTTGGGCTCTAGAGTGCAGGCTTAGTAGTTGTGGCGCACAGGCTTAGTTGCTCCGCAGCATGTGGGATCTTCCCGGACCAGGGCTCGAACCCATTTCCCCTGCATTGGCAGGTGGATTCTCTTCCCACCGTGCCACCAGGGAAGCCCCTGAAGGTACTTCCAATCCCAATTTTAGAACTCCCTGTGGCCCTCTTATCTGTCATTATAGAACAGTTTCAGGGATTCTAAACTCAGAAGAGTCTCTAAGCAAGAGATTTGTTGTTCCAGATTTTAAGTTCGCATCAGAATGCCTTTTGAAACTGCTGATGTATTAAGTGCACAGATGCAGAATAGTGCCTGTAACATTCTAGTATGCATGACCAGTTGGCTGAAAGAGTCTTTATTTCCAGGATAAATGACCAGGTGGCCAGAAGAGCAATTAGAGAGTATTTCCACAGGGAATGTCCAGAGTTAGCATTCTGCCAGATGTTACCTGTAACAACAGTGGCTAAGGTCCGCATTGGTTTTCCAGTTCCTGGAATGCTTTCACATGGCATACTTCTGTTGGTTAGCTTCTCACTACTAGCCTTCCCAATAAGGTGGTGGATAGGAATTACTGTTGTATTCGTAGGAACTGGAGGTGGTTGGTGAGGTTGGAGATGACAAATGGTGGTCTATGAGTTTTCCTGTTTATTTTCATATAGCCTATTAGATTCAGGGAGCCCCACTCAGTGACTCAAGTCTTTATCTGCACTAGATCATATAATGTAATGTTCTCAACAAATCAATGATGTGTAAGTAATGTTCTCCAAGTTCTGCACATGAGGAAAATTGAGCACTGGAGAGGTTAAATATCGGTTGAATCTTTGAAAATTACTGATATCTGATAATCTTTC
Organism: Neophocaena asiaeorientalis asiaeorientalis; assembly: GCF_003031525.2. NCBI lineage: Eukaryota > Metazoa > Chordata > Mammalia > Artiodactyla > Phocoenidae > Neophocaena > Neophocaena asiaeorientalis. The sequence continues at coordinate 333,474 of NW_020172294.1, read as the reverse complement.
ATTGACAAAAACAGAACTTTCACATGGTTCAATCTAATAATTTTCAATGATACTAAATAGGCATGTTTGTATAGCTCTGTTCTGATTTATTTTATGTTGATTTTTGTCATTTGACTCTTAGAACACTCTTATTTTCATTCATTTTTAGTTTCTTTTGAGGGTACCTTCCTATTGGCACCGTGTTTTACCTGATAGTTTTTATTTTCTTTCATCAGATGAGGAGCCTGAGCATCAGAGAGGTTAAGTAATTTGTCTAAAATGCACAAGTTATTTAACAGGTAAATCTCTATCCTCCAAACCTCTTTTCCCTGTATGCCACATCAGTGGACAAAATGGTTAGAGGACTTTGGAGCCATGAGGTATTAAGAATGGTTGCAGAGGAACTGTAGATATTTAACTTGGCTGAGAAAATACTTAGGAAAGGAAAATAGCATTGACTTTTGAGTCATACAGACCTGGATTAAAACCCATCTCATTTATTAGGTATGTGATCTTGAACAAGTTTCTTAAACTCTCTAAGTTTTTTCATCTGCCAAATGGGGCTTTCGATACCTAAATCCTAGAATTATTGAAAGAAATAAGTAAGATTACATTTATGAAGTGCCTGTTATTGCTTGACATGTAAGAGTTTCTCCACAAATTATTTCTCTTTCATACCACACTTCTTCAGAAGAGAGAAAATGCATCTTATTTATTTATTTATTTATTTATTTATATTATTGTGGAAAGTCATGTCACCTATTGTATGGATGTTAAAATATGGCAGATTTCGTCACAATCTTTTAGAGAGATTTCGGTTAAAAGTTATACTACCACTACCACTACTTGTGTCCAAATTAAAGTCCCCTTTGTTATAAAGGGGATTTTTGGTTCAATAATGGTTAGTCCAGTTGACCTCCAAAAACTTTCCTAGTTTTTTGGAGAGGTAGCCATGAGCTAAAAGAGCAAAAGGCCAACACTTGTCATGTTGTCATCATAAACATCAAAATATTCTGGAACATTCAAAATTTTAATATATTTCTAAGATTGCTTTCTTCCCATAAATCTCAAGACTATCTAGCTCCCATTGTGAAAAGCATAAGTGGATGAAATCTTGTTCCCTGTGACTGTTTTTACATACTACTGTATTTAATTTTTCAAAAGAATGTTTAGGTTAAAGCATGTGCAAACTTGAATGTAAGTAACTTGTATGGTTGTTTTATTTTCATGATTCTTTGAAAATCCTCAGCGCCATTTGTCTTCTGTTTTTTTTTTTTGACCTAGACATTGTTCTAGGAAGTTTAGTAAGTTATGTGTAACTGTAGTTCTTTAAATTTATGTAATGCTTTTGGGTATAGACAGCACAGGTAGAATTTCATTTTAGTGACCAGATGAGATTTCATGTTATATCTAAATTTCAGTCACAGTCTGTTGTTACAGCATAGTTACCATAGAGAACTTCACTGGGTTTCTAAAATATTTGTATAAAGCAAACTTGTGTTAGGTATTTATTGTGTTACTAACGATGAAGGGGGAGTTGGCTGTTGGGTTGATTTAGAGGAGGGGCGAAGTGCCTTCTGAAGGTAAATTTACATTGTCCACATTTGATTTGTAAAAGGCATACAGTTGATGATCTGGACTCAGGGTCCTGGGTAGACATAAACATTACCACAGGAATCCTGTGGAAGATAACCTGTATAACTCCCTGCCTTGGAGAGTTTTGTCTTGATAGCTGGAAAATAGAAAAATGCAGTTCCCATTTGATTTGCCATTTGTTGTAGCTTTCCAAATTTGGCAGAGTTCATTTGATCATTTGAAGTGAAACAGTCTAGCCCAAGGAAAATAAATTTCACATCCAGGAAGTTTATTAAGGCACTGCCAGATGATGCTAGCTAATGTTTCTTTTTCTTTATCTTGCTTCTATTTGTACCTTGGTGATTCCTTTTTCACTTCTTCCCTCCCTCTCCTTCTCCTCCCTTCCTGTCCTCCTTTATTTCAGAAAAAGGAAGATATTTAATGGAAAGCTTTTTTTTTCTCGTTCTCTCTACTTATTATTTGAAAATAATTTCTAAGGTAAAATACCAGTTTTGGCTGTTTTTGAACCTCCATGTTATTCAGAATTAGGCATATTGGATTCGTATATAGGACAAGAAATTGTTTTATGAGACAGTGTAATTTTCCAACTTCAGATATGGAAAAGTTTAAAAGCAAAAAAATGAAGAGGTGGATTGGGCAGAAATTCGTGTTTGTTTGTTACTCCCTGGAAGACAGATGCACTGATACATTCTCTTATAAAGAGCGAGTTGTCTCAGTACTTCATATTGCATGTCAAACTTTTCTATAAGTTGCTATGTGGATATAGATGTATATCACACGACTGCTACAGAAAGTTTTTTTTATGCTTTTTTACTACTTTCTCTTGGTCAGCTCCTATTTCACTGGAGAATGAGCTCTACACTGATTCTCTTTTCTTGCTTTCTTCCCCTAATGTGATATTTCAGTTTTCCTTTTGGAATGAAATTATTGATTACTTGAAAATCATTCTCCCTTTTTTCCAGAGTAGCTCCTCAAGTCTTATGACAAAGCTTCCTCTAATGTCTCACTTCATTTTTTTTTTCTGATGAAGGTCTTCATTTGGCACACTGTTACAAAGGGATTCTCTATCTTGAGGACTGGGTAAATACTTGCCTTTCTTTGTCATTTGGTTGCCAGAGCTATGTTTTAGTGCAAAAAACTTGGGGGTTGTTGACAAACACTTGTTTTTTCATCCTAATTCAAAAACTTCATAGGTCTGTGAACTTGGGCAAATCACTTAACTGCTCTAACTTCAGTTTACTGACTTGTAAAGTGAGGAGAGCCTCTAAATAGAACTGAAATACGTTTGCTTTTATTATAGCTTTCACAGAGTTCCATGTTCAGCATTAACTGGAATTAAGGATAGAAAAAATTTTTCCCATTAGAATTTTCTAAGTCTTCTAAACACTGAGTTTAATTAATTTGCTGTATTCTTCCAAAGATAAACAGCTTCCTATTTATATGAACAACATTTAGCTTATACTCTAGCTTGGATTCCTCTTCAAATACCTGTGAAGGAACCATATTCATAAATAATATAATCTTCCTAAAATAATAACTTCTGCTTCGCTCCTACTGATGAAAGATCATGTAATAAGAATTACAGTAGGCTTTAGAAGCACATGGTTATGTAACATTTGGCTGGCTGTTTGATACAGAGACATGGTGAATTACAAAAAAGATAAACAAAATCCTTTACTTTCCCCTGTTTTTATTATTGAGTTATGACAGTAAAATAGGTAACCGTGACCACCTCCTAATGTTACCACTCTTGCCAGCTCTGGATAGGTGACAGGCAGGAACAGATAAAGAATCATCACTATCTCTGCACATAATACTTGTTAATAAAAAAAATTGATTTTGCCTTCTATTGGGGTCATTCTGAACTGGCTTCATCAAATTAGCCTTGTCAGAATGTTCCTTATTTCAAGGTTACCATATCAAAATGTTTTGTTGTGGCTTACACATGTCAAGACCAAGATTTTACAGGTATAATTGCATACTTTTCCAACTTTGACATGTTGTCCAAAAAATATGTGCTAGTAATTGAAGGGAATTTACTAATTTGTGGATTTTTTAAGACTAACTCTCAAAAACACTCTTCGTGACCAAAATACTTTCTTGGTATTAGTCAGCTCAGGCTGCCATAACAAAATATCACAGACTGGGTAGCTTAAACAACAAATTTATTTTCTCATGGTTCTGGAAGCTAGAAGTCCAAGATCAAGGTGCTGTCAGGATTGGTTTCTTTTAAGGCCTCTCTTCCAGGCTTGTGGATAGCTGCCTTCTCACTGTGTCTTCTCATGGCCTTTCCTCTGTGCTTGCATGCTGGGAAAGAAATTTCTGGTGTGTCTTCCTCCTCATGTAAGGACGCCTGTCCTATTAGATTAGAGCCCCATGACCTCATTTAACCTTAATTTTGACCTCATTTAACCTTAATTACCTCATTTAAGGCCCTATCTCCAAATATAGTCACATTGAGGGTTAGGGCTTCAAATATATGAATTTGGGGAGGAGGCACAAGTTAGTCCATAACAGCATTGCGTTGGATATATGAACATTAATTAGACTTCATCTTAATCTTCAAGGGGCTCTCTCTGTGTGGAAGCTCAATGTATAAACAGATTATTAGTGTATTATCTAGTAAGTGTGATAGCAGATGTATTCAAACGACAGTATCATTTTAGTTGGATAATAATAAAAAAAAACTGTAGGCTTTGCTATGAAGAAAGAAAATACAGGCATTCTGGGAAAAGGAAGTAACATCACACTTCAGGGTTGAGCTGTAGTTAACAGTGAACCTGGTAGAGTTTTATACAGGAAAACTCTGACATAACCTGATTTATATTTTAGAACGATAGCATTGGTTATCTGGTCCAGACTGCAGATAGATGTAGAACTCCCAAATTCTTTAAGCACTTAATCAAAGCTATGCCCAGGTGGTACTTCTAACTATATTTCTGGGAAGAACTTTCTTCTACCATGGTATTATGGAGTCTTTTTTTATATTGACATTCAAATTTCCTTATGCAGCTTAGAGCATTTTTACATTTTTTTTGACCTAAGGGAAAAAAGTTTATTTTTATCACTACCACTATATTTATAGATGGACTCTTATGTACCTTTTTGCTTTTTCTGAACTAAGCCATGTGTATTAAGTGTTTAAAACTTCCCGTTAATCATTTTTGAAGTGCTCTTTAAACTCTCACTTTCTTGATGTACCACATGCATTGTGAGCACAAAATTTTACAGCATCAGAAAGGAGTCAGTATTTTATCCTGTAGAAAGCTCTGTGAATAGTTAGTCTAACTGGTAGCTTAATGGTAGTTTCCCCTCTCCTGCAAGATGGGGTAGCTGTTAGGCTTCATGGCTGCTTTCTGTGGGAACGTTGGCTTCGTGGAAATTTCTTTTTCATAGATCAGTTTGGCATAGAAACCTTAGATGTCCATTAAAGATGAGAAGCTTAGTGTGATTATAATGGCAAGCCTGATATTTGAGATAAAACAATCTGGGAAAATATACCTTATTTTTATAAAGATATAAAAGAAGGTCAAAGGAATTAAGAGGGTCTAACCTAGAGGAGAAAAGACTCTGAGAAGATTTAAAAACAGTCAGAAATATATACAAGTATAGTTTTCAGATGATTATGATAGACTCCATTTTCTTTTAGTACAGGAAGAGAGTTTGTGGGCCTAAGCTCTTGTCAGAAGGTATTAGGTTAGACGCCTTGAAATGCCTTACCACAAGAGCTGCGGAGTCTCTGAAAATTTCCTGGGAAGGGGGTTAGGCACCATCTTTTCTGGGAAAGGATTGAATTGGATGCCTTCTTAAGAGCATTTTAAGTTCTATGCATGTGTGATATTTTAATATATTATACTGTGGGTATTACAGAATCAGTTTATATTCTGAGTAAATCCTTCTATGCTAGATAGAGAGGAGAAAAGGTTGTTTTTGCTGGTTAGAGAGCAGAACTATAAATAATTAGCTCTTTGCTGCAACTTTTTGTTTCTGCTTGTTAGGCAAGATCATTTTTCGATGAGTTGTTTAAATATTGTCTATCTTCATTAATTACAAACAGGTTAGAATCACCAACAAACAAGTTTTTTAAACACCTGCTTGTTAGAAATAAGGATTCTATGAGTTGTTTTCAGGTGTGGAGAATATTCATTAATTTTATTCTCAAAGGATTTACCAAAACTACCCAGTGCTTGCTTCCTTAAGTCTCATGGATGTTTCTTTTCTAGTCTTTCCCTTTGCCATCCACTCCAATTTGAGATTTCTGTTGTATCAAACTATACTGCTACAAAAACTTTCTAAATGGCTCCAGACTCTTAGAATTATTTTCTAGGAGGTATGATTCACATACAATATAGTGCTAATGATGCCTTTTGGAGTCGTGCAGCTCATAGCAGCCCTGTGATACCCCCTTCACCAACCAGCCTCACATAGTTCTGTAAAATTCATCCTACCAAAATGCTGCTCTCACTGTATTAGTCTGTTGTTTAAGAATCTTCTTTTTTTTTTTTTTCTTTTGCTTATTAGCTAAAGGTCCTACTTAGAAATCTGGCTATCCCTCATGAGTTATTTTCATTTTGTTTTGTGGTTTTCCCCCTCCCCCGACTTCCTAATCTGAGAGCTACTCACTTTTCTCAACATTTCAGGCCTTAACTTCATTTCCAAAGACTTGCCTGATACATAAAGACCTTACTTTACAGACATCTTTGCCTGTTTTAAATATGGTGAGGAAGGGGGAGAGAAAGGAAAACAAAATATGTGTACTGTGTGGGCCAGGGACTCCCTATGCACTGTCTCATTTAGTTTTTTCTCCAAACGTAAGACATCCTAGAAACCATACCAATTTGACAGAAGAGGAAATAGCTTCAGAGAGATTAATCATTTAAATGAAGTTATACAACCCAGAGAGTTGGGATTTGAACTTGGGTTTGTCTAATTTCAGAACTCTTTCTCTAGCTGATTGTCATTTAGCCCCTACTATATTAGCTATACCAGGTTTTATTTTCTTAAGTTTTATTTAGGTTATAACAAAATGTCATCTAGGGCAGCCTCCCAACAAAAGACTTCCTGCTTTCTCATAAAGCTGTTGGGAACATTTCTCTCCTTTCTCTGTCTCTGTCTCACAACAGGGTTATTATTTGAACAGTGTTAATCCTTTCAATTCAGTAATATAAAGTAGTCCTTTTATGATAATAAGGGACACATCTTAGATAAGTAAAGTCTATGTAAATTTTCCAAATGTTGTTTTATCCTGTGGTAGCATATGCTTCAAGAGTAAACCATTAGGAGATTCACTAACAAGTGCTCAAATTGTCAGGTCTAAAACTAATTTATTTTTATTAACTCCGTTTACTTCCCGGTAGAGAATTGAGCATCATGAGGGTTGCTTAACCATGGAATAATTATGAATTATGGGGGAGAAAGAAAACTAAAAGCATCCATCCTCTCTAAACTAGATGAAATAATCAGTCCAAATTATTCAAGAATTCTCTGAAGTCATTTTCTTGCTTTTCTATATTATCCTCCATAGTAGTATTTGCTTAAAATCTGCCCCCTCCCATCCCATTTTTTTAACATCTTTATTGGAGTATAATTGCTTTACAGTGGTGTGTTAGTTTCTGCTTTATAACAAAGTGAATCAGTTATACATATACATATGTTCCCATATCTCTTCCCTCTTGCATCTCCCCCCACCACCCTCCCTATCCCACCCCTCTAGGTGGTCACAAAGCACCGAGCTGATCTCCCTGTGCCGAGCTGATCTCCCTGTGCCTGTGGCTGCTTCCCACTAGCTATCTATTTTACATTTGGTAGTGTATATATGTCCATGCCACTCTCTCACTTTGTCCCAGCTTACCCTTCCCCCTCCCTGTATCCTCAAGTCCATTCTCTAGTAGGTCTGCATCTTTATTCGCATCTTGCCCCTAGGTTCTTGATGACCATTTTTGTTTTGTTTTTTTTTTTAGATTCCATATATATGTGTTAATATAAGGTATTTGTTTATCTCTTTTGGACTTACTTCACTCTGTATGACAGTCTCTAGGTCCATCCACCTCACTACAAATAAGTCAGTTTCGTTCCTTTTTATGGCTAATATTCCATTGTATATATGTGCCATATCTTCTTTATCAATTCATCTGTTGATGGACACTTAGGTTGCTTCCATGTCCTGGCTGTTGTAAATAGAGCTGCAATGAACATTTTGGTACATGACTCTTTTTGAATTGTGGTTTTCTCAGGGTATATGCCCAGTAGTGGGATTGCTGGGTTGCCTTCCATCCCATTTTTTAAAATCTGGGAGCAGGTAGAAATGGACCCAATTTTTGTGCTAATATTTGAAGATTATTCTCAACCATTATGATCTCAGGGTGCTCCATTCATGTTCTAATTCTGCATTTCACCCAGAACTGGAGGCAGTGGTTAGGTAAGAGCAAGCACGTAGTCCATGAGGATTGGGGTGAAACAAGGAGTTTAGCAGTCTGTTTGACTACATTTAAAAACCTCATTATAATTTCGTGGTGACATCCATAATATAAGCAGTTAATCCTCAATTGTATAGATAATAAGGTATCATGAAACATGCTCTTAAGCCATTATGTAGAATGTAAAAATTTGTTGCTTTTCATTGATAGATGGGAGGTCAGATTTTTAAGTTTCTTGTATGTCTGTTAACTTTGATTTTATTTCTTTTAGTACTTCAGGAAATTACAGAAAATGCGTTTTAGCTAATATTGTACAAAAGTATTATAATGAAAAAGGATTCGGAACAGTAGTCTGGAATTAGGACACCATGCTTCTTGCTTGTTCTGGGACAGTGACATGACCTTGAACAAATCATTTAAAATCTCTGGGTCTGGGCTTCCCTGGTGGCGCAGTGGTTGAGAGTCCGCCTGCCGATGCAGGGGACACGGGTTCGTGCCCCGGTCTGGGAAGATCCCACATGCAGCAGAGCGGCTGGGCCCGTGAGCCATGGCCGCTGAGCCTGCCCGTCCGGAGCCTGTGCTCTACAACGGGAGAGGCCACAACAGTGAGAGGCCCGCATACCGCAAAAAAAAAAAAATCTCTGCGTCTTTAACATTTCCTCATTTATTTTTATTTATTTTTTAAAAACATTTATTTATTTTATTTTTTTGGCTGTGTTGGGTCTTCGTTGCTGTGCACGGGCTTTCTCTAGTTGTGAGAAGCAGGGGCTACTCTTCATTGTGGTGCACAGGCTTCTCATTGTGATGGCTTCTCTTGTTGCGGAGCATGGGCTCTAGGTGCACAGGCTTCAGTAGTTGTGATGCACGGGCTCAGTGGTTGTGGCGCATGGGCTTTAGAGCGCAGGCTCAGTAGTTATGGCACATGGGCTTAGTTGCTCCACGGCATGTGGGATCTTCCTGGATCAGGGATAGAACCCGTGTCCCCTGCATTGACAGGCAGATTCTTAACCATGGCGCCACCAGGGAAGCCCCCCCTCATTTATTTTTAAAATGTTGCTTTCACATCTAAAATTCTGTGACTGAATACTGTAATGACTTTCTCTGCATTCATTCCTCTTTGTTGCTCCTACCATTTAAAATAATGATTACATTAAAATCCTAAACACTGGTTTTAAAAAAGCACAGGTGGATTATACTGTGGGGTTTTTCTTTTGTTTTCTGATATGCTCTCTGTTTAAGGACACTTTGTGCTAGTTTGCATTAAAACTTGAATTGTAGCTCAGCATGTTGCTAATTATGTTTGGTTGGAATACCAAAGGGAATTGAAAATAACTTTTTTTTTTTTTGCGGTACACGGGCCTCACTGTTGCGGCCTCTCCCGTTGCGGAGCACAGGCTCCAGATGCACAGGCTCAGTGGCCATGGCTCACAGGCCCAGCCGCTCTGCGGCCTGTGGGATCTTCCTGGACTAGGGCAGGAACCCGTGTCCCCTGCATCAGCAGGTGGACTGTCAAGCACTGCGCCACCAGGGAAGCCCAAAAATAACTTTTTACCTATATGACTCATAAGAGCAATTATTATACTTCAAGACTTTACTTTCTCTGTAACATTAGGAATTATGAGATTCACAGGAAAATCAATAGTTTTTACCTTTCAGATCAGTCTATAATGGAATGAAATTCTGGGTATGATATATGCTGTTTTCTTCTTTGCTTTCAGAGAACACATAGGCTTGGAAGGTAACATGATACAAATAATTTTGGAGTTTTTTACCTCTGTAGTAATATATGCATATCACACCTTCTTGAGGTTTGCTTTATTGTAAGTGGTGTTGTCTCGAAGAGTGAGCAGTGAAGAAATAAATGTTCCAGTTCTGAAGTAGTGGGCTGCATGACTGTGACCTTAGTGAAGATTCCCATCCCCCAATTCTGTGACCTTCTTTATTCTAGAAGGAGGTTGAACTAAATTATTTTTGGTAACAATCAGTTGCTAACATTTCTTGAATACTTACACAAATGTGCAGTGAGTCAGGTCCTGCTATCACCCTACCTCATTTCAAGAAGAAACTGAGATCTAGTAGAGATTAAGTAATTAGCCCTTAGTAGTGGAAGAGCTGGTATTCAACCAACACCTACCCACACACCACCTGCTTCTAAAACTCATAATTTGACCACTTCAATATACTGCCTTCCAACTTAAACAGTCTGTGATTATGGGAATTTCTAATACAGAAGTATCTATCTTAAACAACATTCAGAATCTCAAGATACTGCCCACATCAGTTGCTAAGTATTCCTATGTAAATTTTCTACAGCCCATGCCAGATCACTGTGTACATTTGTAACACTTACTGCTGTTTCTAAATAACTTTAAAGTAGTTTGTACTCGCATTCACAACACTCCATAAGGTAAGTTGGGCAACTGAGGTATTATAATACAGATGAGAAAGAAGATTTGGTGGGTGTTATTTAGGTCGTGAATTGGTAGAACCAGATCTTGAACCCACTTCTTGGCTACTCCTGTTTTCTATAGAGCATATACCTATGATGATTGCTTTTAAAGATTCACACAAAAAAAGATCATCACTGAAAGACTCTCTCAGATTACTACTGAGAAAATAGTAATAATCCAAGAGGTTATTTTATATTATATAATATTCCTTCCTGCATCTGTGACTTTCCGTCTGTTACCATGAATAAATTGTCCCATCTCCGATCCAAGGCCAGCCTCTACTTGGGCTTTGGATCTCATCCCTTCCTTTTTACTCAAGAACTTTGTTCTTGAATTTTTCCATGTCTCTTCTATAACATCGATTTCTTTCTCTTTACCAGATCATTCTTATTAGCATACAAACATGTTATATCTTTCATCATAAGGGGGAAAACATCCTTTCCTAGATTTTGCATTCTACCTTAGTTTTGTCACATATTGGATGCACTTAGTTGTGTCACATTTTTGTCGATTTCCCTTGATAGTTTTTCTTTTTTTTTTTTTGCGGTACACGGGCCTCTCACTGTTGTGGCCTCTCCCGTTGCGGAGCGCAGGCTCCGCGGCCATGGCTCACGGGCCCAGCCACTCCGCGGCATGTGGGATCCTCCCGGACCAGGGCACGAACCCGTGTCCCCTGCATCGGCAGGCGGACTCTCAACCACTGCGCCACCAGGGAAGCCCTCCACAGAATTTTTTATGCTTCTGTTACCATTTCCTTATTCTTCATCTCTCCAGTCTCCTTGCTCAGGATATACTACTTCCACTTCACTGAAATTTTTCTTCTCATAATTATCATCAACTTCCATCTTAACAAGCAAGTGGTTGGTTCCCAGTCTTCATTTTACTGGACCTCTCAGTACTTGACCCACTTGCTCATTTTCTCCTTCTTAAAACCTTTCTTTACTAAGCTTTAAGACTGTCAATTTCTGAAAATCTCCCTGGAAGCCTCTCTTTTACTAACTTCTCTTTTACTCCTGCACTTCTAGTTGTTGGAATGCCTCTGAACACAGTCCATGAACCTCTTTTCTTTGTCTTCGCTCATCCTCAGATGGTCTCATTCATTCTCAGCACTTTAAATATCATTCCACAAACAATTTTTTGCATGAACCAATTAAAAGTCTCTCATACTGTTTGTGCTACTTTGCACTGACTCAACCTGTTGCAATTTAATCTAACCCCCATCCCCTGAAAAATAAATAAAACAGTTTCAGCCAAAAAAACCCAAATCGTTCCAGTGTGATGAATCCTAAATTTGTATCTTTAGCCTTCATCTCTCTCCTGAGGTCCTGATTTGTATATTTAACTGCCTACTTAATATTTGGGTGGCTGTTAGGCATTTCAAATTTATGATGATTAAACATACTATTTTACTTTAATGCTGAACAAGGAAATTGATAAACTTTTAAGATCAGCAAACCAAAGCCCATGCCAGATCACTATGTACATTTGTAACACTTACTGGCATGAAAATAATTTAAATGGTCTCCAATCTTGGGAAAGCACAAGAGCATGTTATGTAATGGGTAGAATGTCAAGTCATCTTCATTTATGGGCAATTCCAAAGGTATTCTGTTCTGTCCCCCATGAAAGAAAGAGTAGTAGTAAATCATTTTTGAAACAGACCCAATGACATAGAGAATCCATTCTTCCAACAATTTTGAAACCTATTGTACCTTGAAAAAATTTAATGCCACCCAATGCAGTTAGATGAAAAGCTGGAAAGGCAAGATATTTTGAGTTGAAAATGCAAGCTAAACTGTTGACTTACAAATCTCTTTTTGTTTCTGCTAAATTCGTACCTCTCAAGTCTTCCCCACCATAGTTTATGGCAGTCGATTTGGGTAAAATGATAGGTAGGAGTTCCTTGAACTCACCAAGCTCATTGCTACCTCTGAGCCTTTACACTTGATGGTCCCTCTTCCGATAATTCTTTCCCCAAATCCACATATGGGTTTCCTTTCTATCTCTTCCCCCTCTTCTTTTCTCCTCTCTTTCCTTCTCTCCCCCTTCTTACCTCTCTCCTCTCCTCCCCTTCCTTCCCTCTTTCTGTCTCTCTGACTCTCCCTCTCCTTCTCCCTTTTTCTATCTCTCTGTCTTCATGTTCTGGTGAACAGGAAGTGAAACGCCTCTACCTCCTTAAAATCTGGGCTCTTTCGAGAGGACTACTGAATTTTGCCATGGAAAATCCATCATCATTTGAATGCTATTTAAGCATTGCTTTGCTTCTTTTGACATTTAAAAATATCAGTGACATCAGAGTGTCAGACACCAGTAACAAAGTAGCTTTTATTTATTTGGAATGAAACAAATCAAAACCACAAGATGGTAGCTAAGAGAGATTTTTCTCAAGACAGATCAAACAAACGTTTTTCAGTTTTTTAACCACTGAGTTATTAAGTTAATCTTTCTTTCAATCTGTGTTCTTATTTTTTGTTGTTTTTATTGTTTACTAGCAAACATCATTCCATTAGCCACATAAAACTAATTCAGTACATGAAGATGCACATGCTGTACTGGACATTTGAAGGTTATCCAGTTCTTACCACTGTTTCAGCTTAACGAAATGTTTCCATATTTTATCTTCTGGGCTACTCTTAATCACCATTCTCCTTTTTTTTTTATTAAACATATAATTCTTGGGAAATGATATATTGCTTGGAAATATTAGAAATGCAATACTAGTTACTAACATGTGTTATAGTTTTGGAAATACCTACAAATTAGCAAATATTAATTTTCATAGAGAAATTGAAGGTTAGTTTCTTGTTTGTAATTTTAAGCTTCTGAATTTACTGCTATATTGTACATGGGTATTATGTAATATATTGCTTTACCCAATGCAAAAGTCAAGGCTATTAATCACCAAAGAACTAATTAATCTTTAGAATTAAGTACTTATTTCCAAAATAGAAAAATGTTGAAGTATTTCTTAAAATTTTAGAGATATATATTTCTCTCACTTACATTTTTCTCTGTATAGCAAATCAGTGGCTTGGAAAAGCATTCTTGTTTTTGTTTTGTTCTAGTTTTGTCATTGATTTTTAAAAAAATTTTCTTAAGAAAAACTGATTGTGGTATAGCAAGTTTGTTAGACTCTGAGCAGATCACTCTTGAATTCTCTTGATGCAAAGGATAAAATCACATCTGAAATAACGTGAAAATCATAGTCAGCTAAAAACACTGGTTAAAAATATATTAATGTTCTACCACCCACCCCCTAACTTTCTAGCTACTAAATTACTCTTGGTTTTTATAACTTTTTCTCTCAGAGGAAATAGATATTGCTTTGTTTGAGATAGTGTTTTTTATGCTTATATGTCTTATTTTTAAGATTATGACTCATGGATTTTAATAGCCCTGTCAGTCACTTTATGGACAACTCTTCTTAGCAGAGGGATAATGATTAGAAAATAAAGATACCAAGCCCTTTGTATTATAGGCCCTGAACTGTAAAAATCACCTGTTTTTATGGAATGTCAAATTAAATTCAAATAAGGGGTAACAATAATACTATCAAATTCTAACATGAATTTACTAATAACATATCTGCAGAACCAGGCATGGTTTCAATTATCTGGAAGTACTTACACATATTTAATTTATCTGCCTCCACCCTCTTAGCCTTGAGTTATGTTGACCAAAGTAGCCACTCGACTCTTTTATTTATTATGCAAAAACCCAAGTGATGGTATAAGTAAAATATACTGTTTTCTGGTTGCAAAGTTTATATGCCATTTCACTTCCTGTAATCAAATATAGCTGTTAATATTATGTCTTGACTATCTCTGTGTATGCTCTGCATAACTGCAGTGTGCACTCACAGATTCATGAAAGACTATACAGCTGTTCTAGATTAGGGTTTATGCTGCAAAATATCTGTGTTCTTTCCTAGTTTGGTTAAGTTCACTTAAACAAAAGCATTTTACTGGGGAAGTTGGACATGCTATATATACTGGTAATAGACTAGAAATGAGATATAGATGTTGATATATTTGACAAGATTTATCAACCACTCTCCCTCTCCCCTTAAAAAATAGTTTTGATGCCTAACCAGTAGATTTTCTTGGTGTTCATCTCTATGGTTTAAGTCTAATTTTCTGCACCATAAGATCTTATGATATAGTGATAAGAACATAGAATATGTAGTTAGACCCAATTCTAGTCCAGATTCTGCTGTTCACCAGCATTATGGCCTTAGGCCAAGATGTTTAAGGTCTCTAAGTCTTACTTACCTTGTCTACAAAATAGAAATAAAAGCCCATCAAATAGATTTGTTAGAGAATTGAGTTAACATAAAAAATGTGCCTTGTAAACTGTATATTGATTATATAGATGTCAGAATTCTTATAGGTATTACCTTTCCTTAATAATTCAGTATTTTACAATATATCCAGGTTATCTTCCTCACTTTTTATTATGATTACATAACCTGTCAGCGTCAAAATGACAAGAGATGGAGTTGAGCCTGTAGTGACCCATAACACATACTGCTTCTTTCACCTAAAAGTCCATTGTTCCCAATTTCTACTTAATTGAAAGTTCCAGTTGTGTTTGAATAATGGAGGTTTTAGTTTTTTTATGACTTCAAAGTACTTTCAGCTGATAAAATTTGAGCCACAACACAGTTGACCATAGAAAAGACACTAGGGACTTCCCTCGTGGCGCAGTGGTTAAGAATCCACCTGCCAATGCAGGGGACACGGGTTCGAGCCCTGGTTCGGGAAGATCCCACATGCCGCGGAGCAACTAAGCCTGTGCGCCACAACTACTGAGCCTGCGCTGTAGAGCCCGTGAGACACAACTACTGAAGCCCACGCTCTTAGAGCCAGTGCTCCACACCAAGAGAAGCCACCGCAGTGAGACGCCCATTCACCTCAAGGAAGAGTGGCCCGCACTCCCCGCAACCAGAGAAAGCCCGTGTGTAGCAACAAAGACCCAATGCAGCCAAAAATGAATTAAAAAAAAAAAGACACTAAATTCTGAAGTCTGTATTAGAATAACTTGAATTGTACCAATATATAAAGAAACCTTGAAAAGGTTATTTAGTTATAACTAGTAATTTATTGTGTGTGTTTATGGTTGCTATGAGACAAGTAAACGAGAATTAAAGAGCAAGCTCACAGTTTCAGCACAGCCAAAAATGAAAATGAGAAGCTTGAGAAAGAGGACATGTTTTTTCTTGTTTGGTTTGTATAGGCACATTGTAAATATAAGTGATCATTTTGACATTTTTAGGCATTATAAAGAAAATTATATGTATAACATACCAAATCTTAAGTAAATAGAAGTTTTCAATAATTAAATAGGTTAAGGAATAGCAGTGTTATTTCTTTTGTAGCAGAGATTTTCAAAAAGATGTATTGAATATCCTTAAAAAGATAAAAATATATGAAACTTGACATAGGATCAAACAGTATAGAACAGACCAATAGATCTTAAATATTTGCTAAAGTGTAGATACATGGATGCCTTAGAGAAAGTCCTTCCTTGAGAATTTCACTATTCTGAGTATTTGGTAAATTTACTGTGTCCTCTACAAGGTTAAATATAATTTGATAGAAATAGGACATCAGTTCAGGAGCTATCAATCCATATCACTATGATAAACCGCAGCTGAGAGAGACACTGTCCATTCCGCCTACGAGTTGGCTTGTTGGGAATGACAAGTGCAGCCTGTGTAGGACCTGAGGACAATATGTTGCAAATGCCCTCAGCTCTTCTGGAGCTGCCACTTGTTCTCAGTGCCTTCTGATTGTTGCCTGGTATGTGTAGCCTGCAACACCCTTGCCTACTCCTGCCCTTTTTTAAAAAAAAAATTAAAAAAAAATTTTAATTGCTTCAGCATGATGCTTATTGCTAGAATGAATTTTTCAAATACCACATTTTTTTTAAAATGGCACTTCTCTGTTTAAGAACCCATGTAGATGTCCTCATTCATTAAACTACTCTTTCAACATTCCAGATTCTCCGTAGTCTGACCTTACCCTACAGTTCCATCCCAAATTTGTTTATTATACCAAGTTCCATTCCACAGAGGATTGGGGGAGCCCATGAGAATACTTATGATAAAATAATGGATAAATATATTTAGAAATGAGGAAGCTTGGAAATACAGAAATAAAGAGCCCAGAAGGTGACACTGGGGACGAAAACTTAGATGCACAGCTTATACCTGCTGTAACTAAGGTTAAGGTTTAGCTCTGAACTGCTAGATATCACCTGTTCTGCCGTCCCCTCCAACATGCATCCTCTCTACTTCAGCCTTCTCCCAACTGTGCCCGTGTTTAGTGACATTTCCGTGTATGTGTGTGTGCTCACTTATCTTTCTGATATCCTCCCATTATTCAAAGTTCAATCTCATATCCATTTCCCATCTTCCATGAAGCCTTCCCTGTGTGTTCCAGCCCTCTTGGAATTCCTTCTTTGACTTCCGTAGCAGTTATACTCACTGTACAATAGTGTCAATTCTTTATCACCCATCTTTTGTGGTGATCAGGAATTATGTTTTCGGCCAGCTTTCTTGAGATAGATTTTTAAGTATTCTGAGAAATTTTTATATTTCTAAGCTTGTCTGTTGGTGGCTCCCTTTATTCACATCAACATCCTATACTGGTGCCTGTGCCACCAGCATTCTTCAGGCATCGTGTTTCGCTCTCCTTCTGCATCCTTCACAGGAGCCTGCACAAGACCGAGATTATAATGTAGGCAGTAAAGTAAGTAAGTCTGTCTATCTAGTCAGTGCTTGTATTTGCAAAAAGCATGGCTTTAATATTTGGAGCTTTCCATTGTGGACCTTTTCAGATGTATGGCTGTGTGGATAGTTTAACCACTCTCCAGAGGAAAAGTAGACTTTGAAGAAAAGTGTTACAATTCTGAACTTTCTTACCTCAAAGCACAATTGGAAATCAGTTCCCTTCATAATGTCATTACTCCTGACCTTATACTTCATACTGTGGCTCTGGAATGAAACTCAGATTGGCCCCAAAACCTGTGTACTAAAGCCTTCTACAACTATACAATTCTAATCACCCAGTGTTGCAGTAATTTATGCCCAAGATTATGTTACTAATTACTTGAATTTGGTGAACAGCAGGTATGGAGCCAGAAATTTCTGGAACATTTTAAGGGAGGGTATGGGGCAGAGAGGTGAAGAGTTACGAGGATGATATAAAACCCCCTGAAGGGCTTCCCTGGTGGTGCAGTGGTTGGGAGTTCACCTGCCAATGCAGGGGACACGGGTTCGTGCCCCGGTCTGGGAGGATCCCGCATGCCGCGGAGCGGCTGGGCCCGTGAGCCATGGCTGCTGAACCTGCGCTGCTGAGCCTGCGCGTCTGGGGCCTGTGCTCCACGGCGGAAGAGGCCACAACAGTGAGAGGCCCGCGTAACGCAAAAAAAAAAAAAAAAAACCCTGTAAAATTAGCAAAGATGAGGTTCTCATACCTGGCAGTATCTGCAATCTGTTCAGATATTACCAGTATCTTCTGCATGTCTCCAGACAGACCTTTGGAGGCCTGGGAAGCCTGCATCTGTATCTGGGAGTATGCTGCCTCATCTGGTGCTTTCTGTAGTAGTCAGGACAGATGTGGTTACATATCCTTTGCCTTTAAAGAAATTTTATGTTTTTAACCTCATCTGTTGATATCACCTTCATTTGCATCATCCTGTAGTAATGCCTGTGCAGCCAGCATTTTAAAAAAAAAAACCTCAATTAAAAACCCTGAACTGAATAATTCACATACATATGAACTACTAATTTGAACATGCATATAGTTGCTATTAGCATTAGTAAAAATATACATTTTAAAAGGGTCTCAATTTATAGTAATTTTGGTCATTGCATACATTCTCAAAAATAACAATTACTATCATTATGGGGGGAAATGAGGATGGAGGAATCTAGGCATTTTTTTTTAATGGTTTAAAAAAAAATCCTATTTTAAAAAATGTTAATAGTGTTGGGCCCATAGAATTAAGTCAAGATTTCCTTGGCATACGTTCAAGGCCCTTCCCAAGCTGGCCCTTGTCTACTTTTCTAGCTTTGGCACCCACTGTTGTCCCATCCTTCATGGTCCTGAAACCCCCCTGTTGTTTCGTGCCCCTCTCTCTTTCCCTTTGTCCTATAAATTCTGACTCATTCTCAAGACTATTTTGAATCTATTCTGTGAAATCTTCTCTGTTCTTTTAGATTCCCTTTGTATATGTGTGTGCACACAAATAAAGTAACTCTATGAGCAGATGCTTTACAATTTAGAAGTCTTTCTTTCACTAAACTGGCTTATGTAAATAATCTATAAATACTTGCTGAAGAAAGGAAGGAAAAGACAAAGTGCACATGAGAGTTCATAAATTTGTATAATGCTTCTTGTATAGTGATTGTTTAGGATTTATGCTGATTTGAAGATTATTTTTAACATCACTGACTTGGTAGTTCAGATTATGGATGAAGGTGGGAGATACTTGTTTAAATTATCTTTTTTGGAAAGATTTTAGGTTAATTTTGTATTGTAACCCAAAGGTTTGGGTTCTAGCTCTACCACTGACTATATTTAAATTATCTAATCCTATTTCCTTATCTGTAAACTGTGAAATTTTAATATAATTTTCATTCATTGATTCGTTTGTTCATTCATTAAACATTTGTCTTCTAGATATTATTTTTATCTTTAAAATTTAATCTTTAAATAATGGGCTTTCCAGTTATACTGCTTAAACCTTTAGAAAATGCACCAAAATGTTTGTGTTTTCTTTTTTTTTTCTTAGCAGCTTATTTGCCTACCTTATTCTTTTGGAAAGCTGCACAAAGCAAACTGTCTTTCAGATATATGGTCACTAGAGATTGTAGTTTCAGCTCTATCTATAAATAATTATATATGGATAGGTGATTTAATCTTAGCCCAGCATCTGAAATGATATACAAAAATTGCTTTTTGTTAGTTTCTTACCAGGGAAGCATTGATTGCTAAATAGAATATTAAAGAGATTGATGTGCAAGATTGGCTGTTTTTTTGCAAAGAGGGAAAGTAATAGAAGGTAAGAAATTTCATGCAGATTTATGTAGTGGATAAGTTAGATGTGATTTCCTCAAAGAATGTTTCTCCTTTGTAAACAAAACATTTTCTTTGCTTTTGCCTTGCTGAATGGAAAATTGATTATCTTAATTGTGCCTCTATTCAAACTCACTTATAAATGACTGTGTGGCAAACTGTAAGGAAATAGAATAGAGAATTTCAGCATTTGAAAGTTTTCACTGCACAAGTGAACTTTAATTTTGGATTTTAATTTGGCTATTAAAATCATGAGCTAGTTGATTTCTTAGTTAAAGAAAATTTGTGAGAGCATGAGGATAATAATACACTGTGACTACACATGTCATGTTTTAGCAGAGGAGGTACTAGGTTGGTGTTGAGAAGTTTTATAGATAGGAAGAGTAAGAATTAGGAAATAGTAAGTGAACTTGAAATTTCATAGTATATTTTTATTGCCTTTAAGGTGAAGGTGGCAAAGATGTAAGAAATTGATGGTAGTTCAGTCTTTCTATAATATAAGGCACTTAAGATATTCTTTTGTAAACTTTTAAAAATGTATTTAAACAACTTAAATGAGAGTTAATCTTTTCATGATTGTAAGCCATTGTTTATTATGTGCTGCAGATCATGATTTTTCTAGTTTTAATGTGTAATTCATTTCAACTAAATTTGAAAATAGAAGCTTGAAATGGAGTAAAAACTTAAGACTACTGGAGTAGATTTATCTCCGACAGATCTACTTATCTTAGCAGTGGTTTATTAGTTTTTTTAAATGAAAACTCAATTCTTTGGTTGCCAAAGTGTCATGGGGGAAATAACAAAAGTTAATAGGATTCAAAATGTAGAACATTTTGGAAAATGGTGTTTTGCTCATTTAGGCATACTCTTCTGTAAAATACTTTGTCATTAAAAGAAATAAAACTTCCAATAAAGGACAACTATGTGACTTTTCAATTAAGTAGTGATTGTGGAATTTTAAGGGAACTTGGGAGCAATTTATAACTCATTTCCATTTTTGAAGAAGAAAAGACTTTTGTTTACTGCTGTAAAGAATATTGAATGATTGCTGTCTTCCTTTTTTTTTTTTTTTAAGTGGAAATTTCTTATCCTATATAGAAACTTTGTAGAATTTTGGATTTGTAGTTGGCATTTATGCTCTGGCCTACAATTCAGATCATGACTGTTTTGGTCAATTTCAAAATAAGAAAAAGATGGAATTTTAAGTAATTTGTAGTTTCTGTTTAGCGAGGTTTGGAATATATCCTCTGATTGACAGAGGCAAGCTTTGACCTGGGTAATTAAAAAGAGTGCATACTGGGACCAATTTACTAACGCTTGAACAGTTAATTGGCTCTGTTTTAAGAGGTGTAAGAGTGCTTGTAATACACTCTCCAGAGTGTTAGATGCCATCATTGAGTTGTTTTTCTATGCATTGTTTTATTAGCCCCGTTGTATCATATCACTAAATCAGTATTCAGCTAAACCCAAACGTCACCATTATGGAATAAATTTCTAGGAGACAGAAATAAACTGAAAATATTCAAAAATATTTTAATTAGTATGATAACATTATTATTAAAAAGTGAAGGGGAAATCAGGCTATTACAATTTAGCATTATGGTGGAGGAACAGTAATTTCTCAGCTCTGTCAGCTGCTCTTGGGTTTACTGTTCTGCACATTTACCTTAGTAGGTAGATGCTCATTTTCAGCAGGCACATTTAATAATAACATTAATCTTTTTGTGCTCATAACTCATAAAAAACATTTTCAATAATTTCTTCTGTAAGTTTGTACCTGGGATTTATAGCTTGGGTAAATCTCAGAAATCAGTCTCTCTTTAACTATGGAAAATGGTTGGCTGTATATAGCAATCAGAATTTTTTTATCTTCCCAGTGCTTTCTTAGAAAGTTGTTTTGAAGCTTTATTAGTGAGAACGGAATGTATTTTGAATACCTCATTTTTCTGTAAAATTTTCTTTTCTTCACAGTCTTTATATTCTTTGTCAGGATCAGAAATAGTTTATCATGAATTTTGGAATTTTCCCTCCTTGTGAAATTTTGAGGTGTCAAAGTTGACATTCTGCTTTTAATTCATACAATATGGGGAGGGTCCTTTTTAAAAATCCGAAGTGGGGCCTTCCCTGGTGGCGCAGTGGTTAAGAATCCGCCGGCCAATGCAGGGGACACGGGTTCGAGCCCTGGTCCGGGAAGTTCCCACATGCCGCAGAGCAATGAAGCCCGTGCGCCACAACTACTGAGCCTGCGCTCTAGAGCCTGCGAACCACAACTACGGAAGCCCACGTGCCTAGAGCCCGTGCTCCGCAACAAGAGAAGCCACCACAGAGCCCACGCACCGCAGTGAGGAGTAGTCCCCGCTCGCCACAACTAGAGAAAGCCTGCGTGCAGCAACGAAGACCCACCACAGCCAAAAATAAATAAAATAAAATAATAAATTTTTAAAAAATCCTAAGTGGAATTAAATAACTAAAATTTAAATACAATTCTTAAAGCTTATTTCTATGAATGCTATATGGTAAGCAGAAAGGCAATAAAGATAATTCTCTATATTTAGACTGAATTGATTTCCTCACTAACAAACACTGACTGACCAGCAAGAATGCCCATTCACTCCTTAATCCATTACATGCAATGTGGCTTCCACCTCTACTCCTTAGTAGAGTGGTTGAAATTGTCTCATTCCCTTTTACTTTATAAACATTTAAGGTCTTTGGCCTAACAAAATTTACTGTGGCACTAAGGGATGATCCTTTACTTTCTGTATAGTACAAGGAAATAATCTATTCTCCTTCACTTCACATCAGCCCTCCTCTCCATTTCTCAGATATGTTCTGGAGTTATATAGCTTTGTTTTTAATTTTAATACAGCTTCAAGAGTGTTACCCTTTTTTTTTTCTTTTTAAGAATCATTTATTTAGTTAATGTTGTAATTTATAGCAGCGGTCCCCAACCTTTTTGGCACCAGGGACCGGTTTCACGGAAGACAGTTTTTCCACGGGGTAGGGGAGGGAATGGTTCAGCCGGTAATGCGAGCAACGGGGAGTGGCCAATGAAGCTTTCCTTGCTCTCCCACTGCTCACCTCCTGCTGTGCAGCCTAGTTCCTAACAGGCCACGGACCACCACCAGTCCACCAACCAGGGGTTGGGGACCCCTGATTTATAGAGTTTGCTTAATCGGTGTTTTTTTTGTTTGTTTGTTTTTTTTGATGTGGACCATTTTAAAAGTCTTTATTGAATTTGTTACAGCATTGCTTCTGTTTTATGTTTTTGGTTTTTTGGCTGCAAGCCATGTGGGATCTTAGCTCCCCGACCAGGGATCAAACCTGCATGCCCTTCATTGGAAGGTGAAGCCTAAACCACTGGACTGCCAGAGAAGTCCAAGTTACACTTCTTATTGAGACATTTTGTGCTTCCGGACGCGCAGGCTCAGCGGCCATGGCTCACGGGCCCAGCCGCTCCGCGGCATGTGGGATCTTCCCGGACCGGGGCACGAACCCGTGTCCCCTGCATCGGCAGGCGGACTCTCAACCACTGCGCCAGCAGGGAAGCCTGTGCTCATTCAATTTTAACATTAGAATTTCATTCTTGTTTTTGCTTTTGCTGTAGTTGTGAATGCTCTCAGAAAGAAAAAGAGATAAGGGAAATATAGCATGTGTAGAAGCATATTTAAGCACATGTTTATACCTCTTTTAGAGAAAAAATGAGGTATACAAGTTATATTCTGTTGCCTGTCTACCAGAGGAATTTTATACAATATTCTAAAGTTTTAAACTTCTCAGAAGTAAGACCCTAACTCATTCATTTTTGCATACTCATTATGGGCTAAATATACTAAGCACTCAGCAAATGATTATTAATTCAACTTGAAGGGAGTGCTTGAGGTTTCTATATTTTTTGAATGAAATTCAAATTCATGTAATGGTCATGAATTTGATCATACATAAGTCCATATGTATAGAAATAACTAGATTCTTTGTGTATGTGTAAACCCTCAGTGTGTATACAGACTCTTACATGAAGGAAGTTTTCTTGCATGATTCTCTAGAGGGAATTTTAAACATAACTTATTTGTTATTTTATAGGCGTATTGCACATTTCATTTTTCTTTACTGACTACTCATTTGTTTTCCCATTAAGGTGCTGATTGCATATTTTCAAAGCATCTGCAATTAATTAAAATCTTTACAAGCTTCCTTAAACCTAAATACTGTAAATTTTATACTTGAGAAATCTGAGATGGAAATTAAGTGGTTGACAGTTATTAATAAAAATCTTATGATCAGATCTAAATTTCATGTGATCGGATTTCTAGTGTTAAACCCTTATCAATAATAAGTACTTACATATTTTTTATTTTTTATACTCAGTATTTAATAAATAATAAATATTTCATAGTATTGTATTCCACTTTAATATTTTCACATTAAATATCTATTTATCAAATATTTGAGAACCTGCTCTGTGCTTTATGACTACAGTAGTGAGCAATGTTAAAAAATGTTTAAAGAAGATAATTTAGGTGATACAAACTTTAACATTTCATGAAGTGGACAGTTTCCTTTTGGAGAACTGCAAAATGGGGCAGAAGGCAGGAGGCTTTTATAGGATAAAGAATAAAGAACAAAGAAGAGAAAAATTGAAGATATCTGATTGATTGGGGCCACATTAATCAACCTTGTTTGGAGTGAGAAGACCCAGAGTTGGCTTTTGGGGATTTGCTGACAGGACATACAGCATTTCTGGTCAAGTGGACATTTATAGGGACACGGAAGTTGTCTAAGTTTTGGTTTGCTGATGTGGCACCCCAGGCAGGAGCAGCTCCATCTTAGCCCTAGAAATCTATTTCAGTAATGATAACAGGACCTGGCCTCTACTTTCATGAAACTTACTGCCTAGGAAAGGATGCAGACATTAAACAAAAATGAATTCACTCTAGGTATAGCACTGAAGAGAAATCTACAGGATGTTTTACTAAGGGAGTGATGTTTAGAAATGTTTAATCTGAGACGTGATTACTTGAAGTTAACCAGGTTTGGTATAATAAGAATACATATTTCGTCTTTGTCCCTGGTTTCTGACAATGAAGTCAGAGGTTTTAACCCATGGAATTTCCTGAGTGATGGAAGTGTTTCATTGTTCATAAGAAGCCCCTGTTCAACACAGTTGAATTTATGCTAATGAGGTGACTCAGGGTGGGATGTCTAGATAGCTTCAGGGTGGGGACTGGTCACCAGAAAGACTAAGCGTGTGATTAGCCCCATCCCCCTTCCTGGGAGGAGGTTGGGCCTGGAAATTGAGTTATAAGAACTCTTTAACAACAAGATTCTGAGACCTTCCAGATTGGTGAATGTGTTGATGTGCTGGGAAGGTGACCCTCCTGTAGAAGACATGGAAACTCTGCACCCCATCCCCACTGCATACCTCATCCTGTGCATCTCTTCCATCTGGCTGTTCCTAAGTTATACCCTTTAAATAAATAAACTGGTAATCATAAGTAAAGCACTTTCCTGAGTTCTAGAGAATTATCAAACCTGAGGAGGGGGTCGTGAGAATCCCTGAATTTGTAGTCAGCCAGGTAGAATGGCAAGTAGCTTGGTGACTGCATTTTGCAGCTGGCATCTGAAGTATGGAGTCTTGTGGGACTGAGCCCTTTACCCCTGGGGTCTGTGCTAACTCTGCATAGTGTCGGAATTAAATTGAATTGATAGACACTCATTTGACTTTGAAGACTTAGTGTTGAAGAGAAACCACATGTTTGGTATCAGAAAACACTACAAACCAGGCAAAAGGAAGTAGAAGAAGATTCCAGTAGAGAAGTAGCAGTAATGCAGACTCTGAGGTGGGAAGGGGCTTGACTTGTTCCAGAATCTTGAAAGTGTGGCTTCAAAGCTTGTAAGCAGGTGATAGACATGATCAGATTTGAAACTTATTTTAAAAAATTCTAATGACAACACAGAGAATTGGAGTGATCAGAAGAAGAATGGTTGCAGGGAGACGCATTAGGAAGGTGGTACAGTATTCCACACAACAGAGAAGAGAGGCTTGGGAGCAAAGGTCATGAAAGTGGGGATGGTCACATACAAGGTGACACAGAAAGCACCCCCATATGTTTTATGAAGCTTATAAAATATTATTGATTCTGAAGAAATAATTGTACAAGTAGCAAATTCAAAGCTTTAATGGTGAAAGTTGAGATTCAGGATGATGTAGAAGACCTAGCATATGTACATATTTGTGTGACCTTGTTAAGCTATTTAGTCATCTGACTCACATTTTCTCAATTTTGAAAATGGGAACAATAATTCTTTTTCTTCCTACTTCATAGAGTTTGAAGATGAAGTAAGATAATGTATGTGAGAGCACTTCATAAATTTGTTGTAGAAGAATGCTACTTCTCATCTGTATTTCTTCTCATCATCAAAACTGAAAGCAAAATAAAAGCTAGCTGGGTTACATTTCTTTTTTGGATATTTTCATCTGCCCTACTTAATAACTGAGTCTTCCAATTGTGTATTTTAGGAAAAGTATTCCTATTTTAGGTGAAATATTTTTCTCAGAGGTTCTGAAACTGTATTTCAGGAACAGCCAGTTCATAGAGGTGACCCTGATCTCTTAGTGTGTATGAACTACTTTTTTTTTTTTAATTTCTCAGAGCCTTAAGACATGAGTGCGGGTGTGACCATAGGGCTGGGAGGGTAGAGAAAAATGAGAGAATGATTAGTCAGTGAGGGAGGAGTGGTTTCATCTTCCAATCTGGAAGTACCTGAAGAGAAAGAGGCATGTTGACAGCCAGGATCCATAAATTGAAGGCTGCATTCTGCCAGATGTTAAGCATTTAGCAGGGTTAGTGGAGTCGCTTCATTTGTTAGTGACTGCTCTGCAGAAATAGAAGAACATGGCTTTCATTTTAGTGCTTATGTGGATAACTATCCTAGAACAGTTCATTTTATCATCAGGGCAGGGACTCTGTCTTATTCACTGCTATATCCCCAGTACCTCGTAGTATGTCTGTCACATGTCTCCTTAATAAAAACTTATTGAAGGAAGGCATTTTTGTAAAGCATCTTCATAATACTTATTAAACTTTCTTAGACCACGTTTATCATGTACAACTATGCTTATGAACATAATGATTCTCTGAAATGTACCATATACCCATGTAGTCCACAGAGTCTAGTTGGTTCTCCCTCCTTGACATCTCTCATACCTGTTCCCCACTTCCATCTCCACTGCCACTTCCTTCATTGAATCCCTTTCCTCATCTGGATTATTGTAGTTTTTAAACTGATATCCTACCTTCAAATCTTATACCCTCCAACGACCCTTCCCATTGCTGCCAGGGTGCAGCATCTGTAAGATACAAGTTCAGTCTTCTGCTAAAATACTTAAATGGTTCCCTTTTACTTAGAGCAGTGAGTTTCCAGCCATGATGTTCTAACACACTGATATGTCACAATCATTTGGAAGGTGACAGGTAGTATTTGGAAGGTGATAGGTACCTCATAGTATTTGTGCTGTCCCTCATGAAAATGAGTCCAGAAAGAGATAAAAGTGAGGATGGTGCCATATTTATAATTAGCTTTTAAATGGTTCATGAAATCACAAGGATAGAGAGAGACAGAGCAGCTAAAATGTCCAATGTCCATTTTCTTTACCACCTTACCTAACTAGAAAGAGCATACTTCTAACCTAGACCTTGCCAGAACGATAAACTCAGTACTTTTCTCCAGAATGTTTTCATTATGGCAATACCCTCTTTACTTGGTGATTTTTATTTATGCTTTGTGTTTATTGTAGGTGATAGTGTTTTTTAAATTTTTTAATAGATTAAAGGCATTAATAGAGGCACATTGTACTTTTTAATACAGATATTGTACATTTTTATAGTTATATGTTTCTAACCCTTCAAAGAATGAACTAAAAGACAAAAAAGCTCAATATGAAAATGTCTTTCTCCATCATCTCTACCGTTTTAGTAGGTTGAAATTGTGTTTCTGAAAGGAGTGATTGCCAACTTAAATTTGTTTGTCATTGTCATGAATTGAGGAGTATAATGCAGCACAGACAATATGGTATGGCATCAACAGTGGGATCATCTTACAGATCAGGAAATAGCCAAGACCTGAATGTTGTCAATTACAAGAAAGTCATAGTAATACAAATCCAGATAATGTTTTATCCATTTAAAAGTAAGTTTTCATCATTTTGAATTTGTATTTTCCTTCAAATAGATAAACATGTACAGTGGAATATTGAGTTAAGGTGTTTATACTAACTCCCTTTCTAATTTATTTTGTATTGTACTTATTTTGTGAAGGCTACTTGCTTTATAGTAAATGTTAAAGGAGCATATTAAATGATTCTAGGTGTTAAAATACAATTAATTCAAGTATTCTGCTTGACATATCAGAGTACAGATCTCAGAGCCAACAGAGCAACTGGAGATTAGGGGAAAACCCAAGAAGCAAGGAAATCACAGAGAGGGGAGCCCAACTCTGCCTAAATCCTTGGCTGAGTGTCACATTTCACAGGCTGAGGGAAGACTCATAGGAAACCAGGCTAAACAAAAGCAGTTGGAAGTCATAAGAACAAAACAGAGATGAGATATAAGTAGCTGAGTACCATGGGTTAGAGAGAATTTGCAGTTTGAATCCAGGCAAGGTAATTGTCTATTAGAATAGAAATCTAATAATCCTCAGAAAAACCTAACAGAATTAAGTTTTTCTGTAATATATTATCTAAAGTATCTAGTTTTCTACAAAAATATGAAACATGTAGTGAAGCAGGAAATTGTGATCCATGGCCAAGAAAAAGTAGTCAATAGAAACTCTTGTTAGCCCAGATTTGAATTTATCATAGATTTCAATGTAGCTATTTTAAGTATGTTAAAAGAATTAAAGGAAAATATCGGTATGTAAATAAACAGATAGGTAGCCTCCCCAGAGCAATGGAAACTATATTTAAACAAGACAAAAACAAATGTGGTATTAGACCTGCCTGAAAGCACAATTACTGTAAAATTTTTGCCAGGCAGGCTGAAAAACAGTTTGGAATTGTCAGAAGAAAGCAACAGCAAACCCGAGGACCCAGTAGAAATAACCCTGTGCAAAGAACAGAAAGAAAAAAGATTGCAGAAAAATGAACAAAACTAAGAGAACTGTGAAGTAGTCCATTATACATGTTCTTGCAATCATGGAAGGAATGGTAAGAAAGAGGCATAAAAATATTTGAAGAAATCATAGCCAGAGACTTCCCAAATTTACTGAAAAGCATTGATAGATCCAAGAAGCTTGCAGAGCCCCAAGAAAGACAAATACAAAGAAAACCATTCTTAGGCACATCATAGTCTAACTGCTATATGATAAAGAGAAAATTTTGAAATCAGCCAGAGGAAAACAACACTTATTGCTACACTTCAAAGAAAAAACTGAAATTATTTCTCACTGATGAAAAAATTCAAGCTTCTAAGAAAAAATTAGAATTTTAGAAAACTTATATCCACCAGTAGCTTCCCAATACTTTGAAAGACATTTAAAATATTATTGACCATGATATTAAGAAATATGATTTTAAAAAATATTGTATAATGAAATGTGTTAATATTTGAAGATCCATATAAAGAAGATATGCATAATTTAGTGAACCAGTATTTTCCACATGACTGGTGCACAGTGTTGTGAAATCATTCACTGGTAAAAGATCCATTCAAAGTGCAAAGTAGACCAATGGATTTTAATGTAACAGAGTACAGAAAGTTTATTGATAATGGCTTCAGATTCCACATTGTAACTACTTTTTAAGAAACTTCCACTCATCAGTGTTTATTGTAGTATCAAAGGAGAGTAACTGCACTTCTCTAAAAAGGCTGGTAAATTACTTTTCCCTTTTCCAACTACCTATCTCTGAGAGACTGGATTTTCTTCGTATGTTTCAACCAGAACAATATATTGAATGCAGAAGCAGATATGAGCATCAAGTTATCTTCTTCTGAGCCAGACATTAAAGAAATTTGTAAAAATGTAAAACAGAGCCCTTTTATTTTGGAAATAGTTGCTATTTTCATAAAAACACTATTTATGTTACCATATATGTTAATATATAATAATGTAGTGTTTATTATTACTTTTAAATTAATGAATTTTTAAAAATTCTAAGTTTCAACTTCTAATACATTAAATGGCAATAGATATAATCCACCTTAACAGGAGCTCTTTGGAGTCCTTTATATATTTAAATGTATAGGTGCCGGGACCAAAAAAGCTTGAGAATTACTTTGGTAATTCTCTGGCTCCACCTTTAGATAACAGATTCCTTTGAGAGCACCAGACTGGAAAATTGGAAATACCTTGTAGCTTGGGAGATTAGTGTTCTTCAGTATATGATGACATTCAATTTTTGTTGACATCCTTGATTATTTTCAAATGGACCGTATAGTAGTATGCTGTTGAGTTGTACTGCTTACTGCCTCTGATGGCAGCCTTTTCTTCTTCCCTTCTGATATTTGTTTCCAGACCTTTTATTTTTAGCAGGGAATTTTACCAAGAAAGCAATAAAGGACTTTTGCAGTAGTGACTAATCCTTATTTTCTTTACTTCTTCCTTCTTTGGCCATGTTTAGAGGTTATCAAGGGAGAGCTGTACAAAGAATGTAAGCAGACTTCAGTAGAGGGCTGCACAGTCAATTGCTATGCTATGCTGAGTTGTTATTCAGTTTCTGGGAAACAGCACTAATCATTTGAAATCAAAGAATCATTGAAGTTTGTCTTATATGGTGTGAAAAAGAATTAAAAAGTGGGAAACTAAGAGAAATTCATCCAGAATTGTTTTTTAGTCCTGCTTACTGCTTATAATCTGTTAAATGCGTGTGACAATGTTTGTTTGTATTTCTTATCTACCAGGTGACAAAACCAATCTGCCAGAAATAAACTTGTTATAAGGGATGTTCATTACATAAATGTGTAGTAAATTTATTTTAACATTGCATTACTTTGTTCTCACAAAACAAAAGTAAAAAAGCCTAAATAGCTACCTACTTGCATGAAACTGGATAGTTCCCAACTTTCTGTATCTTGGTATTCTATCTTATTTTTTAATTGTTCTTAGTGACTTTGTACTTAATTCGAATTTAGAAGGCCCTTCACTATTAATGAGCTAATACAGATCTGATTGTTGTTTTAAGATTTATCGCGGTCAAAAAATTATCAGACAGATATTTCTGTACTCTCTTGTCTGGCCTCTTACATTTTTACCTAATATTTTTGGTAGTTTTGAAACTTGCGTAGTGGACAAGAGCACTAAAACAAATTTATTTTACACTTTATTTCTTTGATAGTTGAGTTACATGGAAGTAATTAAACTGTCAAATTTGTCCCATATTGTGTTTAAGGGACTTAATAGTGATTTACTTTTTGAACCATATTTTGTTTTACTTTTGAAATGACATGGGTTTTCTTTCTCAGTGCAAATGATTATGGTTCTGAAAGTCACATAGAGGCTTTTGCCAGAATAAAAGGCTTCTAACTTGAGGATCTCAGTTAGGGATATTTATTTGGGGCTAGAAATAAGACCTGATTATTTATGAGCTGTTTTTTTAAACGACAATTTCCCTTGCCTTTTCTTAGGCTAAAGTTGAAGAAGAAGCCTTTCTGGATTGGAGTGATGATGATAATGATGGATTTGATCCAAGCACACTTCCAGATCCAGATAAGTACAGAAGCTCCGAAGAATCAGATAATGAAGATATGGAAAACAAAATTAGGTATGTTTCTACCATTGGTGGCATTAAGAATATGGGTCTTCTCCTTTTAATAACTCCAAAAGATGTGTGGAGACAAACATCTCATGCTCTTCTCGTCATTTTAGGGGCCCTTCTACTGTTTCTGTTAATTCCTGTTAACAGATATATGGGTGATATGAGAGTTGTATCTTTTTCTTGGTCTATTCTCTTCTTGTCTCTCTCTTTCTGAATCTTTTATGCTTAAGTATTTGATGCACTAGGGTATATTTAGTGCAAACAGAGGTAAGATTTTATTTTGATTCACTGTTGAGATTGTTGTTAAAAATTATTTCTGAATTTTTTTAAAAGGGCAGTTATACTTTCACATTCTTTGATGTAAAATTAAGTAAGAAACACATAAAATAATGGAAAACTCGTACATAAACAGCCTTTGACAAATTCTCTCAATTTAGAATCTGTTCATTTTAATGTGAACTTACTTGCTGCCATGCCCAAAATAGATGAAATGTAATGAATTGAATGACTTGCTGAGCACTTGTTTTCAGAGTACTATGTATTAGATTAAATTGAGATTCTGTTGATTTAAAAGTTGAGAATATTGAACTGCATGGTTCATGACTGAACTAAATCAATGAGCCTATTTAGGCACAAGGGGGAGGTACTAATGATGGATGAAGTTAATATGGTTGAAAGGGAGAGGAAGCTTGTTGGAACCCCTAAAGTTGCTAGTCTGAAAAGTTTGGAGTTGAAAAAATAGGCCACAGAGAGCTATAATCCAGTTTTAACTAAGAGCATTATAAAAAGGTCTCAAAAAGATTATCCCCTTAAGAGAAAAATGCTATAGAGAGATCATTTCAGAGTTACTCTTTATTTTAATATTGTGCTCATTTAAACATAGTATTATTTTATAATAGTGAAAATGACTTATCCAAAATGCAGTCTTCCCATGTGATGCCAGAAACTTGAGACATTTGCTATTGGACAACTAGGTAATGGACATAATAGATTTACTACCACAAGAAGCACCACAGGTGAAAATAATTTATTAGGATTTAGAAAAATATTTAAATGATAAGGGTTAAATAATTTAGGTCCAGGGCATAATTCTAATCTTTAGAAATTGACCTCTAAGAGTAAATATGCATATTCTACTTCAGACATGTCCAGACCTTGATGAGCTGTCAGTATGGTTGTTTGTTGCCCTTTTTATTCTTATATAAATGTCCCTGTTTCAGAGTAGTTTATGGGATCTCCATTTTGATAGATGTGATCTAACTTAACACGTATAACTTTATATCATTAACTTCTAAATGCTCTGTGTAATTTTACTTTCTGAAGGGAACTTTAATTGGTTCTTACAGTTTGTTATTTGGCCATATTTTCCACATCTGTCTAACATACCTTTAAAACATAGAGCCAACCTTTGAAATCACTGGTAAGATGTCAGCAATCTTTCTGTATCTGATTCATAAGGATTTTTGTCTAACATTTTTCATGATAGTTTCTGGGTCATCCTTAATCTATGTACAGCAGACATTTCATTTCATTCTTTTGGCATCTCTTACCCTCATAGTGACATTTCCCTACTACCACGTAGTTAATATGACTTGTTCTCAAATAGTTTCACGTTTCATCCTCTTAATGAGCTTGTAAATGCTTTGTAGCTAGAAAATATGTCTTTTTATACCAATACTTTCAGCTCCAGCCTTTACTCATCTCCCCAGCATTAATGTCATAGGCACAGAAAAAGGCCCTAAAATACTTGTGTTGATTAATAGATTTATGAAGGAGATTTATAGAGTAAAGAGAGAAGCATAATGATAAGCAACTATATAATTGGTCCTAATAGCTTAAATGATACCAGAGATGACAGAATAGATGGTTGGAGAACTGGAAGAATCCAAGTTCCGGTAGTGTAATGGTGATGCACAAGATGGTAGTAATACCTTGAGAGATGCCAAAGCATCTTAACTCAGTGACAAGCATTCAGATGGGAAATATTTAAGCATTACATGAAAATTAAAATAGTTTTAAGTTAAGGCATAACTGATAACTATATTAGCAGAGATTGAAAGGAATTGATAAACTTGTCTTAGGCTGAAGAAAAATTATCTTGTTGTTGAAAAGAATATCAACAAGGACTTTATTCCTTTAGTACATTTAGGGGCTTCCTAGCAGTTTTGTCTTTGTATGAGCACAGTGATTATCTAGTCCAACCCCCTCCTCTTATAGATGAAAAAGCCACAGCTTCGAGGGATAAAATCATTTGTCTGTGATCACAATACAAGTTAGGGACAGGTCAGTGTGATCTCCCTGAATCAAATTGAACCTCTGGTTCTAATACTCCAGACAAGTTGGAATTATTATGGCATTAGGAGAGGTAGCTCAGGAAAACTACCTCAAGACAAATTTAATGTTATTTGGCTGAAGACCTGATCCGTGGACTAACCATAGGATAGATTTGACTGGACCATGGTTGCCCTACCTCAGCATTATTGGCATTCTGGCCCAGATGATTTTTTGTTCTGGAGAGTTTGAGGTGGTTGTAGACTGTTTAGCATCATCCTCTACCACTAGCACCTCCCCAGTTGGGATAACCAGAAGTATCTTCAGACATTGCCAGGTATCCTTTGGGGAGCAAAATCTCTCACAATTGAGAACCAATGGACTAGACCCAGGATGGCAGAATGTATTACTAGTGCTTAATTGCCCCATCCCTCAACCAGGATAGGCTTTGTCTGTATTCCTTTCCATTTAGTCCTAGCAGTCCTTCTCAAACAGGGTCCATCAATCAATCGGGATTGGTACACAAGATAAAACCTGTTTTCCATTCCTGGACTAGAAGGTAGGATTTAGGGTAAGTTACAAGTAATAGTCTACATGTGAAATTTCTATTTATACTCTAATTTTCCCTTCTCTCTTGAAATTACCTCAGTGGCAATGAATAAAGATATATGTAAACTAAAACCACATTGTTTTGGATAAGAAGAGGCATTCACAAGTAAATTCATGTACACTAGAATTTTGACTGTAGTAATTACTTCTGCTGTGTATAATAATAGCGCCAATTCTATCTTCCTATATTGTTCCAGTTCTGCTACATCTTTTTTTCTTTGCCTCTCATGGACATGACCGAATGCTAAGATTTTGTGATGTTAGCTTTAGAGGATCCTCCTGGCTTGTTCACAGGTTTTATTTGGTGCACTGTTTCTGGCTTCTGCTCAATAATTGTAGGACAGCTAGTGTTCCAGCCTCTTGGTCATCCTCACTCTGCCAGTAGGTTATTCTCTGGATATTAATTTAGCATTTTCAGATATGAGTTTGTATGGGACTGGTTATGCCAATTAGAAAGTGGCTATTAGTCCCAAACTAACTAGTATGAGCTAATTTCTTTGAACGTTTCCTTTCTATGTCTCTTTTTCCTTCACTTTGGTGACACCCGTAGATATTCAGCACAGTTAACACATTTGTCTCTCTACATGGAAAGACACTTAGTCAGTAGGAAATAGGCAAAGGATAGCCAGATTTAGTGGAGAACGACTGAACTTGGGGTCAGTAATTCCTCCTCAGGGAGGTCTGATAGGATTTTAAAGAGTTTGTACCTCTGTCCTCCTCCTCAGCTCAGTATATAGCCACAGTGGAATTTAAACCCTCCTTAACCCTCTGTAGAATTATCAGAATTGTCATCTCTAACACTGAGATTCAAGAGGTTCTCATATATAAGATCCAACTTCTTTAAGTTAGCATGACAAAAAGAGATACCTTGCTTATAATATGGTCCCAGGGACAATGAAAATTATATGACCCTGAGTTCCTTTTAAGGAACTTTAAGAATGCTGCCATTAATAGCTCCATTTATCCTTAGAAACAGAGCTATGAAATAAGGGGAGTGGGTAATCTACCCATCGTACAGAAGGAATGTTAGCTGGTTAGTCAGCAGCAGATGCCTGAATTCCATTGGAAGCTCTAAGCTTTTGTGCGCTATTTTTGAAAGTAGGTATAGAAGGGAGAGCTTGCTTTGATGCTCTCTGCTTTCTTTTCTCATCTTCTTCCATCTTACAAATTGGTCCATGCTGTGTTTTACTCTGTGGTTTTCATTTCTGATTCCTTCTACGGAACTAACATAGGTAGAGTTAATACAAGATATTGGGATTTGTTGTTATTATTATTGTTATTAAAATAGACAGAAAATTTAGTAGGAAACCTAGCTCTTTGTTGCAGTGGACTTTGTGACATCAGAGAATTCATTGGTCTGCAGGGAACTACACAGAATCGTGTGTTCTTGTCTCCAGTGAGTTTTGATATAGACTTTCATACCTTTTGAGGACATAAGACCTCGAATATTGCATGTAATTATCTTTGTGCTCATAAGTGATTTTTCATTTCTTAATCTCCCAAATAGTCCATATAGTAGAGTTATACTGCTTTCACAATAAACATATTTGACTAGCTTCTATATGTGATGCCAAGAGCTGGAGAAGCAACTTTCTGCATTATTTAAATCACATTCTGATTATTTAAGAGTTAAAAAATATCTACTTGATCTGTAGTCTCTGGCTTCTTGTCACATTTCCTCCATCCATTCTTTCAACTAAGAATTTTTTTAGTACCTATCCTGTGCCAGGCATAGTGCAGGTACAGAGGATAAAACATTAAGCAAGAAAAATACCTTTCCTGCTTTCACAGAACTTTTAGTTCAGTGGAGGTTACAGATGGATAAACAAGCAATTACAAAACAACATGGTGGTTAAGTACTGTGATTTGTGCACTCGGGGAGGTGATGGGGAGAGGGATGGATGAGCACGTAAGTGATGGGCCTAACACTTGGGCTTGGCAAACCAGAAACAGCTTCCTGAAGGGAGTGATGGCTAAGCTAAACCTGAAGTAAGTTTAAGTTGTAAGAGAGCAGGGAGAAGGGTAAATTGCCCTTCTAAAGAATATGGCCTTTGAAGTGAGACAAGTGTCTAACCATATTCCAGTTAAACTCTTCTTTCAATAAAAGTGTTCCTTTTAGCTGTGCCTCACAAGCTGAGAGAGATTTGGTCCTGAACATGTAATCTAAGATTAATTTTTGTATATCTAGTAGCATTCATTATGTTTGGATTATGGCCATCTTCATGTGAATTGCTAATGATGTGAAAATTTGCGAAGTATTGAATATGATGAAAAAGAAGCAACTGGATGTTCCAGATATTCATTATCCAGTCAAATTAAGTTTTTAATATTTATCATCTTAACCTTTTTCAAGCAAAAAAGGGAAAGAAAAAGGTTGTGGTTAGACTGTTACTGAGTTATATCAATCTTTTCTTCACAGAACACGGTCTCTGAGTAAGATTGCTTTATAAAGAATTGTTATATGGTGGGGTATTTGATAGGTTATTCTAGGTGGTATAAGACCACTCACATGTAATTTGTACTGAGACTGTTGGCATAATTTAGACATGAAAAGCTCTATATGGATTGGTACCTTTTCCTGTACGGGGTAAATTTTCACATCTAATATAATTAGCTGTTCTTTTTGCCTAGCCTGACACAGCTCTGAATCAAAAGGCTGATCAAGGATTTTTGTCTGGTTTTCCATTTGTTTGGGGGTTTTGTTTTGTTTTAAAAATCTGTTTTATACTAGTTTTCTGTTTTTGAGTGAACTTGCCCATGTATCATGTATCTCTTACATGAAGGAGATGAACCACTTTAATCTGTATGGTTTCTCCTAGTGTTCTGTGACAACTCTTCAGTAAATTTTGCCCAGCAACTACTCTTCTATGACTTTACAGTCAGCTTTGTAATACATGGAAGGCTTTTCACCTGGAAAAGAAATATGTATGCATTAAAGATAAATTTGGGGGGAAGGAAAATTCCCAGAAAGCATTTTCCTTTCTTAACTGGTTTTGGTTGGGGCTGAGTATGATACATTATGTATTTTATATTAATTGGTGGCATAGTTGGCACTAAATATAGGGGATGATTTTTTAAGGGGATTTTTTTTACTCAGAGTCTAGGTGATTGTTAAATAGGATTGGGTATAGTTTTCACTTACTTGAACCAGTGTTCATTGGTGAATCTAGTTGTGGGTGGTAGATACGGAAAGAAGTTGGCTCAGGTCAGTGATATATTGACTTTATTGTGTGCCTGCCATTCTTTCCTTTTATTTTTTTTTAACTTCAGGAGATTATCTCTGATTCCAATATGCCTAGCAGCTTTCAAGAGTAAATCTCAATCACCTCTTCTTCTTTGTGAAATACAAAGTTCATGACCTATCAAAGTTCATAAAGCTTTTATCAGCACTTAACATGAATTGTGAATAACAAGAAGAGTTAATTTACTTGACTTTCTTTAAATTGTGTTCCTTTTGTCTTTCTCCCTTTTGCCATTGCCCTAAAACAAAACAAAAGCATATCCTGTGTGATGTGAAGCATGAATGGACAAACTTCCAAGGCAGATTGTTGGGGTAGCAGGGAGGGGGGAGTGGGGAAGGTGGGAGAGGAGTGGGAAGGCAGTATTATTTGTCTTGGGACTCTTAGGGGAAAGGTTGCTACCTATTGAGGAAGGAAGGCATTATTTTCTGGGGTGAGGGTTGGGATGGGGAAAACACATTTTGAGAAATTTGAGGTTTAGGAAGCTCTCAGCTTGACCTTACTTGCAGTCTCAGGTTTTGCCCTGTGCTTTCTACCCCTCTGTCATTTAGCCACCCATTGAATAACTGTCACTCAGTGACAGTGGTGGGTTTGTCATGTTTCAGAAATACTAGGATCTCTAAGAAGATGGATGAATGGCTCAGGATGCTATGAGGCCAAGGTGAACCACCTAGTAGGTTCACCTAGTACATGAAACATCTAGTAGGGTTCTCTTGGCTGCTGCCCTGATTATGGTGCATGTTGACTTTGCTTTCACCGAAAAGACTGTTGAAAATGATACTTTTCAGGACCATCCTTGAGAATGACACCGCCCTTTTTTTTTTTACTTCACATTGCTTCATGTAGAATGCATTAATACCTAATGACTATATTATGTTATTTAGTTATGTCATAATTTCTTTATCCATTCCTCTTTTAGAATTTTAGGTCATACTCATGCTTAGTTGTTTGGTTTTGTTTTCTTTTGTTTTTGCTATTATAAGTAATTCTTTAATGGATAACTTTGTTGAACATTGGGTTTTCTTTCTCTTGAAATCATTTGAAGGACTAATGAAGAGTTAGTCTAAACTGTAAAACTTAATTTTGCCAGATAGCTAGAACACTGGGGACATGATTGGGTAGGTGATGATCTTGAATATTAAAAACTAATCAGTGAAAGTAGTTTGAGGAGAAAAGCTGTTGTGCTTTTGGGGAGCAGAAATATTTTACATACAGATTAGTAGCAAGAAAAATCCGTAACATAAACCCAACTTGTATGAGTGTTTAAATATTTTTTTTAATCTGGGAGAAGAGAAATCATGTGTCTTCTAAATTACTGCAGAGGAGAAGTTCTTAACCTGAACTCTATGGATGAACTTTAGGGGAATCTCAAACATCTTGAAATTGTATGCAAAATGATGGTTTGGGTGTGCATGTAGCAGACACTCCCGTGCCTTTATCTGGAAAAAGTGTCACGAATTTTCATCAGATTCTTAAGTGGGCTTATAAACCAAAAAAATAGAGATTGGGGGAGCCAGAACTTTTTCCCCATCCCAAATGATGTTTGTGTTTTTTAGAAGGAAACACGTACATGGATCAATAGTGTGATTGCAGTCCCTTGTGTACTGTTGCCTTCTCACAGTCCCCAACCTTTTCGGATTATTAGAATTCTGATCAAAGAGGATATCATCTGCTCTTGCAGTTATGTTTGTAATGAATGCTGAGCCAGTCAATCTTTTCTTTGACTAAATTGTTTTTACAGATCCGTTTCTAGTACCGAGCAGCTAGAAAAGAGACATTAAGGACATGATACATTTTCAGTTCCATTTCTATATGCAATAGCCCTCACCATCAGAAGGGAACTGGGCAGATTTTATGGAATGTACTGCAGTAATTAATCTTCATTAGGACTGTTGCCATGGCCTTGTAAATGAAAATTTATGATGAGGGGAAAGTCTTTGGCACAACGTATTTGAATACCAGAGTGCCAGTACTTAAGGGTAGGTATAGAGATCTCTGAGAATTTTTTTTAACGATCCCAAGGTCATTTATTATTAGCTTAAAATTCTTTAAGAAAAAGTCCAAGCTACATTTACTGATATGAATGCAAGAAGGAGAGTTTATACAATAGGGGCACAAACTGGACCTGCAGATGCTGAACTCTTGGTAGCTTTCCACACACAGTTTGGCAGCATGTTGTAAAAGGACACCCAAGGGTTTCTGTGTGAGTGAATACTCCGCTCTCCACCTCAGTCCTCAGCTTCCTTGCAGCTAGCTCAGCCTGCAATTTCACCTGATTTCTTTCCTTTGCATTCCAAAAAAGAATGAGAAAACAGCATGAGGTTGAAAGCTGCACAGACACTATAGTAAAGGGAGTGTGCTTTCTTCCAGCAGCCCCTTGACCTGGCATTTGTTAGGTTTCTGAACAGGCTTGTACGGTGATGTTGGTCCTCCATCTTATGATGTAGCACACACCAACTTGCACAGCCTTAATTGTGCATGAACAAAGGCAGCCAGTACAGAAGTAAGGAGCTCTAACATATGGCATCATGATGCTTTCTGGCTGCACAGTCTTCCAGGCTTACAGAATCCCTGGTGATTCTGGTTGCCATTTTGTAACTTAATTATTTGGAACTGCTTGCCCCAGTGTCCTTGGAAGTTTAGTGCTCACTCCATTACACTGTGTTTCTATAAAGCCCTGCATACACCAGGGAAGAAGTCGAAAAGTTTTCCCAGCAAATCTTTTCTTCTATAGTGCCTTGGCCACAATCATATCAGACAGCACTTGGAACATTCTTGAGACTTGGAGTAGCAGTTCCAAATTCAGCACCCTTGTAGCCCAGGGAATGTGGTTTCCAGGCTACAGAGGACATTCTGATGTCTTGTATTGGAGTTTATTCACACGTCATTTATTTAAAGTATGCTGTTTAACAATTAGTAGTCTTCCTATTCATGGCAGATACTAATGGTTACATTCTTCGTGTTGGAATGTCCCATCCCTTTCTACATCTGTTAAGACTGTTGACTAAAGCTTCCTAAGGGCCAGAGAGAGAATTTGTAAAAATCAAGCCAAATAAGACTTGGTAGTTTCCTCTACATGGAAAAATATTATATCAAGGAATCAGGCTCTCTCCTTTTGCCTTTCTGTATCAATACATAGGAATTTAAAGTATGTCTGTTCCTGGAAGAATAGTCTCAGATGCATCTGTACTATGGTTCTATGAACCCAGAGACTGAATGACTTGCCCACATGTACCACCACATATAGTTTGGGAATATGGATCTACATTCCATATCCTAAACTTGGCAACATGTAGAGAAGTAGGAGTTTTGTGAAATTAAGTCTGTTAGAACAAAGGCAGGCTACTTCGCCCTGCGGGATAATTGTGACTTTTGGAGTCAGATAGACAGACCTAAATTTGAATGTTACTTTCTTTTACAAGTTGTGGACCATGGACAAGTTAAGTTACTTAACCTCTCTGACCCTCAGTTTTCTTCATCAGTCTTTATCAGATGATAATTCTTACCTTGCAAGGTTACCATGAAGATCTAACTAGGGTAAAAAGAAAGCAGAGTATGATATGTAATAGAGTCATTAATATATGATAATCATTTTAATTACTAAAAACAAAACTGTAGCAGGAGTTTTTAAATGCGTATATGCATTTACAAGAATAGAATTGAATGTCTTTTGGGATATGAACTTTCCTTCTTCCTCATCAAAATCATTCATTAAGCCTCAGATACACAACATGGCAGGCCCTATATTCAAAACAGTCTGCAAAACTATCCTACAGACTAGATTGATGTATGATATAATGAAAATAATGTCATTAACATATCCTATTCAATGTATGGATAGAGGGTCCATATTACCAAATTGGAATGTGGGAAATGTCTTCACTTGTCTGTTCTTCTTCCTCAGCGTTTCCATTATTCAGGAATTAAACACACTGAAAGTTTACTGTGTGCTTGGCATAGAGCAATAGAGATACTAGATCCCAGCCCTCATAAAGCTTATATTCCAGTGAGGGAATGTGAAGAGAAGAGATGGTGATAAAGGCCATGAAAGTGGTAAATGTAGGGTACCTAGAGAGGAATTGGGAGAGTTTGCTTTATATAAAGTGGTTAGGAAAAACTTCTCTGAAGTGAGACCTGAAGAATTATTGAAAGCCTTCTCTTTAGGAAAGAAGGAATCATTCATCCTAACATTCTAACCATGAATTGCTTGGACAATTATTAAACTTTAAATATTTAAATTAATATTAATATTGAATAATTATTTAATATTTAATTTAAATAGTTACCCTAATAGCAACTCTATATAATTATGTATATTCCTGCCAGAGGAGATTCCTCACCTTTTTTTCATTCCATCATCCTTCAACCATGTGTCTATACTGACTATGATTCTGATTGGTTTCATGGAAGGTGATGAGGATAAGAAGCAGCTGCTATTCTAGTCCGTAAAGTGGAAACTCATTAGAAAGGTGTATGCCAGCATGAAGTTTATGAGAACAGGAGAGTGAAGTTAAGATGGACTGATTACTCCAATTGAAGACTGGAAAGGTAATAAAGGTTATGAGTTAAAGCACCATGTCATTCATTGGGGATAAGAGGAGAAAACTTGAATGTATTTTTATGCTTAATTATTTAGGTTATAATGTGTTGATGGTGTATCAACTCTTTTTGAATATATATACAGTGGAATATTACTCAGCCATAAAAAAAGGAACGAAATTATGCCATTTGCAACAACATGGATAGACCTAGAGAGTATTATGCTTAGTGAAATAAGTCAGACAGAGAAAGAAGAAAACTGTATGTTATCACTTATATGTGGAATCTAAAAAAGAAAACAAATGAATGTATATAAGAAAACAGAAACGGACCCAGATAAAGGAAACAAACTAATGGTTACCACTGTTGGTTACCAGTGGGGAGAGGGCAGGGGGGAGGGTCAAGATAGGGGTTTGAGATTAAGAGATACAAACTACCAGGTATAATATAAATAAGAAACAAAGATATATTGTCCAATACAGGGAAATATAGCTGTTATTTTATAGTAACTTTACATGGAGTACTATCTATAAAAATATTGAATTACTATGTTGTACACCTGAAACTAACATAATATTGTAAATCGACTATAATAAAAAAGAGAGTAGTTCCTGTCAAGGGGATTTGGAGATACTATAATTAATATTTATAATGCATTTACTATTCATATATCACTTATCTTGCATGAGGTAGATATTAATCACATTTTACAAATTAGGAAATTCACACTCCATGAAGTTAAGCAGTTTTCCCAAGTTTTAGGCATTTGCTAACATTTGAGTCAGTCAGGTCTTACTCAGAAGCCACTTTCTTCCATACCAGAATTTTTGTAAAACTACCTGTTAAGTAACTGATTTTAAAAAGCAGACATTTCAACATTAAACATGCTGAGGGGAAAAGATGTTCTTTACATTATGAGATGTATAATCCAGAGAAGTTACATGTATTGTTTCAAAGAAAATCAAAATTACTCTTTTTTTTGTTGAATCAAAATGGCAAGTTATATTCCTTCTGTAGTATTGAAGTATTGTTTCATTTCTTATTCTGAGTCTGAGGTTACTGGGTGCTTTTTTCTAGTATTATTTTCCTTATGCCATTAATGTTTTAATTTTCACTGTAGCTTTGAACTTCTGGATTTCTTTGGGATTAATGATATGCGATTTGAAAAAAAAATGCAGTACAGATTTTAATGTCCACTTATATACTCACTCACAAAGAAAGTAAGAATGTGGTTTTAGTTAGAGATTACTCTGCCTAACTTTATATGATAATGGAGTGGGCCAGTCAGATATTTAGCAGTATAGAAGCTTAGCCTAGTGGGTTTATTCATTTATTTAAGAAATATTTACTGAGCCTATGGATACTATAGTGGGCAATGTGACTGCAAAGAATAAGACAGGGCTTCCCTGGTGGCACAGTGATTGAGAGTCCACCTACCGATGCAGGGGACACGGGTTCGTGCCCCGGTCCGGGAAAATAACACATGCCACAGAGCGGCTGGGCCCATGAGCCATGGCCGCTGAGCCTGCGTGTCCGGAGTCTGTGCTCCACAACGGGAGAGTCCACAACAGTGAGAGGCCTGCGTACTGCAAAAAAAAAAAAAAAAAAAAAAAAAAAAAAAAGTTT
>NW_020172294.1:203696-289443 GCF_003031525.2 Neophocaena asiaeorientalis asiaeorientalis | reverse complement strand
CAAAAAAAAAAAAAAAAAAAAAGAATAAGACAGTTTTTGTCCTCAAGGAACTTGGAATCTAATCGGTGAAGCAGATAAGTAAAATAGACAGTCTTAGTACAGCATTTCGTAGGGTGTGATGGAGGAGTGCATAGTGCTAGGGGGCACCTAAGAGGGCACTTAACCTACACTAGGATGGTCTGGAGAAGCTTCCCGGAGCTGAGTCAGGAGGGGAATGAATAACAAATAGTTACAGAGGCACTAGAAAGACTTAGATGGGTTTGAGAGAGATTAGTGAAGAAATGATCAATTAAATTAAGGATGTGAAGAAGAAGTGGTTAAAGGATGACTTCCAGGCTTTTAGTAGGGGTATTACTGTTCACTCAGAAGGAAAATATAGGAGGAAGAATAGATTTGGGGAAAACATGTAGTAGTTAGGGGCATGTTAAGTTTGCGGTGCCTTTGCAAATGTAGATAGAGATTTCCAGGATCCAG
The DNA here is from genome assembly GCF_003031525.2 of Neophocaena asiaeorientalis asiaeorientalis. NCBI lineage: Eukaryota > Metazoa > Chordata > Mammalia > Artiodactyla > Phocoenidae > Neophocaena > Neophocaena asiaeorientalis. The sequence continues at coordinate 288,969 of NW_020172294.1, read as the reverse complement.
CTGAATATGCTGATCTGGTGGTCAGGAAAGAACTCTAGGCTATAAAGATGAATATTTTATAAGTCATTAGCACTATGGAAGATAGTTGGAATACTGAACTGCATGAGAATACTCAGAATGAATATGTAAAATGAGAATAGTAAAGGGCAAAGGATGGAACCTAGAAATATAGATGTAAGTAATGGTGACAAAGGAAGAGGAAACTAAGATACCATTAGGGAGGTAGTAGTTAATCTGTAAGTACTTAAAAGTTAGATGATTGCCCGTTACATCTCATGGAAGCTGTAGTAATGGTAAAATTTTAACTGTCCGCTGACTGGGTGTTAACTCAACAGAAGTCATGTGTTTGGAAAAATGAATTACTAAATTTAGCCTTAACATGACCATTTATATAATTTTGAAAAACATATGCAAAGCCAAAATTTAGAACACTGGGAACTTGTGCTATTAAAAACAGGGGATTGGTCAGCAGCCTGACGCCTGCGTACCCACAGACTGGACTGAGTGCTGTGGGAGTTTTCCCATGCGTAAAGCTCTCCTCTGTTGGAACTTGAATTAGAAGCAAGTTCCGATGAAACATTGCCTTCTTCATTGCAGTAATGGTACCTCTCAGGACTCCAAAGAACCTTCAACAAGGTCATGATTTCTGCCTTTCAGATGAGTAGGCATTTATTGAATGACTTTTTTTTTTAACATCTTTATTAGAGTATAACTGCTTTACAATGGTGTGTTAGTTTCTGCTTTATAACAAAGTGAATCAGTTATACATATACATATATCCCCATATCTCTTCGCTCTTGTATCTCCCTCCCTCCCTATCCCACCCCTCCAGGTGGTCACAAAGCACAGAGCTATCTCCCTGTGCTATGTGGCTGCTTCCCACTAGCTATCTATTTTACATTTGGTAGTGTATATATGTACATGCTACTCTCTCACTTAGTCCCATCTTACCCTTCCTCCTCCCCGTATCCTCAAGTCCATTCTCTAGTAGGTCTGCGTCTTTATTCCCATCTTGTCCCTAGGTTCTTCATGACCTTTTTTTTTTTTTACATTCCATATATGTGTGTGTTAGCATACGATATTTGTTTTTCTCTTTCTGACTTACTTCACTCTGTATGACAGACTCTAGGTCCATCCACCTCACTACAACTAACTCAATTTCGTTTCTTTTTATGGCTGAGTAATATTCCATTGTATATATGTGCCATATCTTCTTTATCCATTCATCTGTCTCATCCGTCAGTGGACACTTAGGTTGCTTCCATGTCTGGCTATTGTAAATAGAGCTGCAATGAACATTGTGGTACATGACTCCTTTTGAATTATGGTTTTCTCAGGGTATATGCCCAGTAGGGGGATTGCTGGGTCATATGGTAGTTCTATTTTTAGTTTTTTAAGGAAGCTAATACTGTTCTCCATAATGGCTGTATCAATTTACACTCCCACCAACAGTGCAAGAGGGTTCCCTTTTCTCCACACCCTCTCCAGCATTTATTGTTTGTAGATTTTTTGATGATGGCCATTCTTGACTGGTGTGAAGTGATACCTCATTGTAGTTTTGGTTTGCATTTCTCTAATAATTAGTGATGTTGAGCATCTTTTCATGTGCTCTTTAACCATCTGTATGTCTTCTTTGGAGAAATGTCTATTTAGATCTTCTGCCCATTTTTTGATTGGATTGTTTGTTTTGATATTGAGCTGCATGAGCTGTTTGTATATTTTGGAGATTAATCCCTAGATGGTTGCTTCGTTTGCAAATATTTTCTCCCATTTTGAGGGTTGTCTTTTCATTTTGTTTATGGTTTCCTTTGCTGTGCAAAAGCTTTTAAGTTTCATTAGGTCCCATTTGTTTGTCTTTATTTCCATTACTCTAGGAGGTGGATCGAAAAAGATCTTGCTGCAATTTATGTCAGAGTGTTCTGCCTTTGTTTTCCTCTAAGAGTTTCATAGTATCCGGCCTTATTTAGGTCTTTAATCCATTTTTAGTTTATTTTTGTGTATGGTGTTAGGGAGTGTTCTAATTTCATTCTTTTCCATGTAACTGTCCAGTTTTCCCAGCACCACTTATTGAAGAGACTGTCTTTCCTCCATTATGTATTCTTTCAAGTCTTTATTGAATTTGTTACAGTACTGCTTCCGTTTTATGTTTTGGCTTCTTGGCTGCGAGGCATGTGGGACCTCAGCTCCACGACAAGGGATCAAATCCACAACCCCTTCATTGGAAGGTGAAGTCTTAAGCACTGGACCACCAGGGAAGTCCCCTTCATTGTATATTCTTGCCTTCTTTGTCATAGATTAGGTGACCATAGGTGCGTGGGTTTATCTCTGGACTTTCTATCTTGTTTCCATTGATCTGTTTTTGTGTTAGTACCGTATTGTTTTGATTACTGTAGCTTTATAGCACAGTCTGAAATCAGGGAGCCTGATTCCTCCAGCTTCGTTTTTCTCTCTCAAGATTGCTTTGGCGATTCATGGTCTTTTGTGTTTCCATACAAATTCTAAAATTTTTTTGTTCTAGTTCTGTGAAAGATGCCATTGGTAATTTGATAGGGATTGCACTGAATCTGTAGACTGCTTTGGGCAGTATAGTCATTTTCACAATATTGATTCTTCCAATCCAAAAACATGGTATATCTCTCCATCTGTTTGTGTCATTTTTGATTTCTTTCACCAGTATCTTATAGTTTTCTAAGTACATGTCTTTTGCCTCCTTAGGTAGGTTTATACCTAGGTAATTTATTCTTTTTGTTGCAATAGTAAATGGGATTGTTTCCTTAATTTCTCTTTCAGATTTTTCATCATTAATGTATAGGAACGCAAGAGATTTCTGTGCATTAATTTCGTATCCTGCACCTTTACTGAATACATTGATTAGCTCTAGTAGTTTTCTAGTAGCATCTTTAGGGTTTTCTTTGTATAGTATCATGTCATCTGCAAACACTGGCAATTTTACTTCTTCTTTTCCAATTTGGATTCCTTTTATTTCTTTTTTCTTCTCTGATTGCCATGGCTAGGACTTCCAAAACTATTTTGAATAGTGGCAATTGTGGAAATACTTGTCTTGTTCCTGATCTTAAAGGAAATGCTTTCAGTTTTTCACCATTGAGAATGATGTTTGCTTTGGGTTTGTCATATATGGCCTTTATTATGTTGAGTTAGGTTCCCTCTGTGTCCACTTTCTGGAGAGTTTTTATCATAAAATGGTGTTGAATTTTGTCACAAGTTTTTCCTGCATCTATTCAAATGATCATATGGTTTTTATTCTTCAGTTTGTTGATGTGGTGTATCACACTGATTGATTTGTGGACATTAAAAAAATCCTTGCATCCCTGGGGTAAATTCCACTTGATCATGATGATCCTTTTTTGTTTGAATTTTATTTATTTTTTTATACATCAGGTTCTTATTAGTTATCCATTTTATACATATTAGTGTATATATGTCAATCCCAATCTCCCAGTTCATCACACCACCATCACACCCCCAGCCACTTTCTCCCTTTGGTGTCCATACGTTTGTTCTCTACGTCTGTGTCTCTGTTTCTGCCCTGCAAACCAGTTCATCTGTACCATTTCTCTAGGTTCCACATATATGCATTAATATACGTTATTTGTTTTTCTCTTTCTGACTTACTTCACTCTGTATGACAGTCTCTAGATCCACCCACGTCTCTACAAATGACCCAATTTCGTTCCTTTTTATGGCTATATGTAGCACATCTTCTTTATCCATTCGTCTGTCAGTGGGCATTTAGGTTGCTTCCATGACCTGGCTATTGTAAATAGTGCTGCAATGAACATTGGGGTGCGTGTGTCTTTGAATTATGGTTTTTCTCAGGGTATACCCAGTAGTGGGATTGCTGGGTCATATGGCAATTCTATTTTTTAGTTTTTTAAGGTACCTCCATACTGTTCTCCATAGTGGCTGTATCAATTTACATTCTGACCAACAGTTCAAGAGAGTTCCCTTTTCTCCACACCCTCTCCAGCATTTGTTGTTTGTAGATTTTCTGATGACCCATTCTGACGGGTGTGAGGTGATACCTCGTCGTTTTGATTTGCATTTCTCTAATATTTAGTGATGTTGAGCAGCTTTTCATGTGCCTCATGGCCATCTGTATGTCTTCTTTGGAGAAATGTCTATTTAGGTCTCTGCCCATTTTTTGATTGGGTTGTTTGTTTTTTTAATATTGAGCTGCATGAGCTGTTTATATATTTTGGAGACTAATCCTTTACAGTTGATTAGTTTTCAAATATTTTCTCCCATTCTGAGGGTTGACTTTTTGTCTTGTTTGTATTTTCCCTTGCTTTGCAAAAGCTTTTAAGTTTCCTTGGGTCCCATTTGTTTATTTTTGTTTTTATTTCCATTACTCTAGGAGGTGCACCAAAAAAGATCTTCCTGTGATTTATGTCAAAGAGTGTTCTTCCTATATTTTCCTCTAAGAGTCTTTTAGTGTCTGGTCTTACATTTAGGTCTCTAATCCATTTCGAGTTTATTTTTGTGTATAGTGTTAGGGAGTGTTCTAATTTCATTCTTTTACATGTAGCTGCCCAGTTTTCCCAGCACCACTTATTGAAGAGACTGTCTTTTCTCCATTGTATATCCTTGCCTCCTTTGTCATAGATTAGTTAACCATAGGTGCATGAGTTTATCTCTGGGCTCTCTGTCCTGTTCCATTGATCTATATTTCTGTTTTTGTGCCAGTACCATATTATCTTGATTACTGTAGCTTTGTAGTATAGTCTGAAGTCAGGGAGTCTGATTCCTCCAGCTCTGTTTTTTCCCTCAAGACTGCGTTGGCTATTTGAGGTCTTTTGTGTCTCAATACAAATCTTAGGATTTTTTTGTTCTAATTCTGTGAAAGATGCCATTGGTAATTTGATAGGGATTGCATTGAATCTATAGATTGCTTTGGGTAGTATAATCATTTTCACAATATTGAGGCTTCCAATCCAAGAACATGGTATATCTCTCCATCAGTTTTTATCATCTTTAATTTCTTTCATCAGTGTCTTACAGTTTTCTGCATACAGGTTTTTGTCTCCCTAGATAGGTTCATTCCTAGGTATTTTATTCCTTTTGTTGCAGTTGTAAATGGGAGTGTTTCCTTAATTTCTCTTTCAGATTTTTCATCATTAATGTATAGGAATGCAAGAGAGTTCTGTGCATTAATTCTGTATACTGCAACTTTACCAAATTCATTGATTAGCACTACTAGTTTTCTGGTGACATCTTTAGGATTCTCTGTGTATGGTGTCATGTCATCTGCAAACATTGACAGTTTTACTTCTTTTCCAATTTGTATTCCTTTTATTTCTTTTTATTCTCTGATTTCTGTGGCTAGCACTTTCAAAATTATGTTGAATGATAGTGGTGAGAGTGGACATCCTTGTCTTTTTCCTGATCCTAGAAGAAATGCTTTCAGTTTTTCACCATTGAGAATGATGTTTGCTGTGGGTTTGTCGTATATGGCCTTTATTATGTTGAGGTAAGTTCCCTCTATGCCCACTTTCTGGAGAGTTTTTATCATAAATGGGTGTTGAAGTTTGTCACTTTTTTTGCATCTATTGAGGTGATCATGTGGTTTTTATTCTTCAATTTGTTAATATGGTCTATCATATTGATTCATTTCCATATATTCAATAATCCTGGCATCCCTGGGATAAATCCCACTTGATCATGGTGTATGATCCTTTTAATGAGTTGTTGGATTCTGTTTGCTAGTATTTTGTTGAGGATTTTGCATCTATATTCATCAGTGATATTTGTTTGTAATTTTCTTTTTTTGTAGTATCTTTGTCTGGTTTTGGTATCAGGATGATGGTGCCCTCATAGAATGAGTTTGGGAGTGTTCCTTCCTCTGCAATTTTTTGGAAGAGTTTGAGAAGATTGGGTGTTAGCTCTTCTCTAAATGTTTGCTAGAGCTCACCTGTGAAGCCATCTGGTCCTGGACTTTTGTTTGTCACAATATTTTTAACCACACTTTCAATTTCAGTACTTGTGATTAGTCTGTTCATATTTTCTATTTCTTCCTAGTTCAGTCTTGGAAGGTTATACCTTTCTAAGAATTTGTCCATTTCTTCCAGGTTGTCCCTTTTATTGGCAAAGGGTAGCTTGTAGTAGTCTCTTAGGATACATTGTATTTCTGCAGTGTCTGTTGTAACATCTCCTTTTTCATTTCTAATTTTATTGATTTGAGTCCTCTCCCTCTTTTTCTTGATGAGTCTGGCTATCAATTTTGTTTATCTTCTCAAAGAACCATCTTTTAGTTTTCTTGATCTTTCCTATTGTTTTTTTTTTGTTTCTATTTCAGTTATTTCTGTTCTGATCTTTATGATTTCTTTCCTTCTACTAAGTTTGGTTTTTGTTTGTTCTTCTTTCTCTAGTTCCTTTAGGTGTAAGGTTAGATTGTTTATTTGAGATGTTTCTTGAGGTAGCCTTCTATTGCCATAAACTTCTCCGTTAGAACTGCTTTTGCTGCATCCCGTAGGTTTTGGATCGTTGTGTTTTCATTGTAATTTGTTCCTCGGTATTTTTTGATTTCCTCTTTGATTTCTTCAGTGATCTCTTGGTTATTTAGTAACGTATTGTTTAGCCTCCATGTGTTTGTGTTGTTTACATTTTTTTCCCTGTAATTCATTTCTCGTCTCATAGCGTTGTGGTCAGAAAAGATGCTTGATAAGATTTCAATTTTCTTAAATTTTCTGAGGCTTGATTTGTGACCCAAGATGTGATCTATCCTTGAGAATGTTCCGTGCGCACTTGAGAAGAAAGTATAATCTGCTGTTTTGGGATGGAATGTCCTATAAATATCAATTAAATCTATCTGGTCTATTGTGTCAGTTAAAACTTCTGTTTCCTTATTAATTTTCTCTTTGGATGATCTGTCCACTGGTGTAAGTGAGGTGTTAAAGTCCCCCACTATTATTGTGTTACTGTTGATTTCCTCTTTTATAGTTGTTAGCAGTTGCCTTATGTATTGTGGTGCTTCTATGTTGGGTGCATATATATTTATAATTGTTATATCTGCTTCTTGGATTGATCCCTTGATCATTATGTAGTGTCCTTCCTTGTCTCTTGTAACATTCTTTACTTTCAAGTCTATTTTATCTGATACGAGTATTGCTAGTTCAGCTTTCTTTTGATTTCCATTTACATGGAATATCTTTTTCCATCACCTCACTTTCAGTCTGTATGTGTCCCTAGTTCTAAAGTGGGTCTCTTGAAGACCACAAATATGTATATATGGGTCTTGTTTTTGTGTCCATTTCACAAGCCTGTGTCTTTTGGTTGGAGCATTTAATCCATTCTTGTTTAAGGTAATTATCGATATGTATGTTCCTATTACTATTTTCTTAATTGTTATGGGTTTGTTTTTGTAGTTCCTTTTCTTCTCTGTGTTTCCCACTACTTTGTGTGTGCGCACCAAGAGTGGAGTCTCTGTTTCCCCCAGTCCTGTCGAAGTCCTGCAATCAAATCCCACTAGCCTTCAAAGTCTGATTCTCTATGAATTCCTCCTCCTGTTGCCGTACCTCCAGATTGGGAAGCCTGACGTGGGGCTCAGAACCTTCACTCCAGTGGGTGGACTTCTGTGGTATAAGTGTTCTCCAGTTTGTGAGTCACCCACCCAGCAGTTATGGGATTTAATTTTATTGTGATTGCGCCCCTCCTACCCTCTCATTGTGGCTTCTCCTTTGTCTTTGGATGTGGGGTATCTTATTTGGTGAGTTCCAGTGTCTTCCTGTCGATGACTGTTCAGCAGTTAGTTGTGATTCAGGTGCTCTTGCAAGAGGGAGTAAGCATACATCATTCTACTCCGCCATCTTGAACCAATCTTTCATGATGATCCTTTTAATGTGTTGTTGGATTCAGTTTGCTAGTATTTTGTTGAGGAATTTTGCGTCTATGTTCATCAGTGATGTTTGCCTGTAATTGTCTTTTTTTGTGATATCTTTGTCTGGTTTTGGTATCTGGGTGATGGTGGACTCGTAGAATGAGTTTGGGAGTGTTCCTTCCTCTGCAATTTTTTTGGAAGAGTTTGAGAAGGGTAGGTGTTAACTCCTCTCTAAATGTTTGATAGAATTCGCCTGTGAAGCCATCTGTTCCTGGACTTCCGTTTGTTGGAAGATTTTTAATCACAGTTTCAATTTCAATACTTGTAATTGGTCTGTTTATATTTTCTATTTCTTCCTGGTTCAGTCTTGGAATGTTGTACCTTTCTAAGAACTTGTCCATTTCTTCAAGGTTGTCTGTTGGTGTATAGTTGCTTGTAGTAGTCTTTTACGATGCTTTGTATTTCTGTGGTGTCCATTGTAACTTCTCTTTTTTATTCTAATTTTATTAAGTCATCTCTCTTTTTTCTTTTTTCTTTTTTTTTTTTGCGGTACGCGGGACTCTCACTGTTGTGGCCTCTCCCATTGCTGAGCACAGGCTCCGGATGTGCAGGCTCAGTGGTCATGGCTAATGGGCCCAGCCGCTCCGTGGCATGTTCGATCTTCCCAGACTGGGGCAGGAACCCGTGTCCCCTGCATCGGCAGGCAGACTCTGAACTACTGCGCCACCAGGGAAGCCCTCCCTTATTTTCTTGATGAGTCTGGCTAAAGGTTTATCAATTTTTTTTTCTTCTCAAAGGACCAGCTTTTAGTTTCATTGGTCTTTGCTCTTGTTTTTTTCGTCTCTCATTTATTTCTGCTCTTATCTTTATGATTTCTTTCCTTCTAATTTTGGGTTTTGTTTGTTATTCTTTCTCTAATTGCCTTAGGGGTAAGGTTATGTTGTTTATTTGAGACTTTTCTTCTTTCTTGAGGGAAGATTGTATTGCTATAAATTTCCCGGTAAGAACTGCTGTTGCTGCATCCCATAGGTTCAGTCATTGTGTTTTCATTGTCCTTTGTATCTAGGTATTTTTTGATTTTCTCTTTGACTTCTTCAGTGATCCAGTGATTGTTTAGTAATATATTGTTTAGCCTCCTTGTGTTGTGTATTTTCCATTTTTTTTCCTGTAACTGATTTCTAATCTCATAGCTTTGTGGTTGGAAAAGATGCATGATTTCAGTTTTCTTAAATTTACTGAGGCTTGATTTGTGACCCAAGATGTGATCTATCCTGGAGAATGTTCCGTGTGCAGTTCAGAAGAAAGTGTATTCTGCTGCTTTCTGAGATTTTTTTTTTTTTTTTTTGCGGTATGTGGGCCTTTCACTGCTGTGGCCTCTCCCGTTGTGGAGCACAGGCTCCGGACATGCAGGCTCAGCAGCCATGGCTCATGGGCCCAGCCGCTCCGCGACATGTGGGATCCTCCCGGACTGGGGCACGAACCCACGTCCCCTGCATCGGCAGGCGGACTCCCAACCACTGCGCCACCAGGGAAGCCCTGAGATGTTTTTTGATTTCTCTTTTTATTTCTTCTTCAACGCGTTGGTTGTTCAGGACTGTGTTTTTAAATTTCCACATATTGTGAATTTTTCAGTTTTCTTATAATTAATTTCTAGTTTCATACCATTGTGGTTGATAAAAATACTTGGTATTATTTCAGTCTACCTAAATTGCTAAGATTTGTTTTGTGACTTATCATATAGTGTTTCCGAAGAATGTTCTGAGTGTGCTTGAGAAGAATGTGTATTCCTTTGCTGTTGGGCAGAATGTCCTGTATATTTTTGTTCAGTCTCTTTGCTCTAAAATGTTGTTCCAATCCAGCATTTCCTTACTGATTTTTTTTGTCTGGATGATCTAGCCATTGTTGAAAGTGGTATACTAAAGTCCCCTTCTCTTATTGTATTGTTGTCTATTTCTGTCTTCAGATCTGTTAATATTTAATATATTGTGGTGCTCCAGTGTCTGGTCTATGTGTATTATTGTTATATCCTCTTAATGAATTGACCTCCTTGTCTTTATATAATGATATTGTTTGTCTCTTGTTACCATTTTTAGCTTAAAGTATATTTTGTCTGATGTAAGTAACTACCTTTGCTCTCTTTTGGTTTCTACTTGCATGGAATATCTTTCTTCCAGCCCTTCATTTTGAGACTATGTGTTCTTAAAGGTGAATTGAATTTCTGGTAGGCAGTGTATAGTTGGGTCTTATCTATGCCACCAATCTATGCCTTTTGATTGGAGAATTTAATCCATTTACATTTAGAATAATTATTGATTGGTAAGGAATTACTAATGCCATTGTATTGTTTTCTGGCTGTTTGTTGTTCCTTTGTTCCTTTTTTTCCTTCTCTTGCTACCTTCCATTGTGAATTGGTGATTTCTTAGAATGGTATGCTTTGATTCCTTTCTCTTTATCTTTTGTGAATCTGCTGTAGGTTTTTGCTTTGTGGTTCCCCTGAAGCTTACAGAAGACATCTTATAGATAGATAATAGTCTATTTTACACTGATAACAGCTTATTTTAATCACATACAAAACCTCTACCCTTTTACTCCCCTCTTCTTATGTTTTTGATATCACAATTTACCTCCTTTTATATTGTGTATTTATTAACCAGTATTGTAGCTATAGTTATTTTTAATACTGTTGCCCTTTAACCTTTATACTGGAGTTAAATGTTGAACACACCAGCATATTACAGTAGTAGCATATTTTGAATTTAACTGTATACTTACCTTTGCCCAGTGTCTTGGATATTTTCATGTACTAAATAGTGTCCTTTGATTTAACTTGAAGTCCTTTCAGCATTTTTATTTGTTGTTGTTAAGGCAGGTCTAGTGGTGATGGATTCCTTCAGCTTTTGTTTGTCTGCGATACTCTTTCTCTCTCCTTCATTTCTGAAGGACAACATTGCCAGATAGAGTACAGTCAGCCCTTTGTATCAGTGGGTTCCACATCCACATTCAACCAACTGTGAATCGAAAATACTCAAGGAAAAAGAATTCCAGAAAGTTCTAAAAACCAAAATCTTAATTTGCCATGCACCAGCAACTGTTTACATAGCATTTACATTTTATTAGGTATTAAAAGTAGTCTAGGAATGATTTAAAGCATATGGAAGGATGTGAGTAGGCTACATGCAATTACTACACCATTTTATATAGGTACTTGAGCATCTGCAGATTTTGGTATCACTGGGAGGGGGAAGAAGGGGGGTCCCAAAACCAATTCCCCGTGAATTCTGAGGGATGACTGCATTCTTGGTTGGCAGGTTTTTTTCCTTTCAACACTTTTGCTTATATCATCACATTCTTTCTTGGTGTGTAAAGTTTCTGCTGAGAAGTATGCTAATAGTCTTATGGGAACTCCCTTGTAAGCTGCAAGTTTCTTTTCTCTTGTTGCTTTTAAGATTCAGTCTTTTTCTCTGATTTTTGACAATTTTATTATAATATGTCTTGGAGGAGATCTCTTTAAGTTGAGTTTGTTTGGATACCCATGAGCTTCATGAACTTGGGTTTCCAAACCTTTACACAGATTAGGGAATTTCTCAGCTGTGATTTCTTTCAGTAAGTTTTCTTACCCCTTCTTCCTCCTCTTCCTCTGGGATTCCAGTAATTCACAAGTTGTTTCCTTTGAGAATTTACCATAGATCACACAGGCTTTCCTCACTCTTTTTATTATTATTTTTTTGTTCTCCCCTGACTAGATAATGTCAAAATTCCTGTCTTCTAACTCACAGATTCTTTCTTCTCTTTGATCCATTTGCTGTTGATTCTCTCTTTTGAGATTTTCATTTCATTCATTGTATTATTCAATTCCAGAGCTTCTGTTTGGTACTTTTTAATGATTTCTGTCTCTTTGTTGAATTTCTTACTGTGTTTGTGTACTGTTTTCCTGATTTTGTTGAATTTTCTTTCTGTGTTTTCTTGTACCTCATTGAGCTTCCTTAAAACAGCTATTTTGAATTCCTTATCCAGTAAATTGTAGATCTTCATGTCTTTGTGATAGGTTTTTGGAAGATTATTGTGATCCTTTGGTGGTATCATGTTTCCTTGATTTTTCATGTTTCAGGTTTTGTGTTGCTGTCGTCACATTTGCAGTAGCAGTCAACTTCTCCAGTCTTTATTAACTGCCTTCAGGAGAGAATACCTTTTGTCAGCCCTCCTAGGGATTCTGAGGCTTTCTATAGATATGCCTGCTCTGTGCTCCTTGCTCCCTTTTGTGGGAGAATTCTTAAACTTGTGTACCTTCTCTTCATTCTGCAATGCACCAGGATGCATACTGATAGCTTCCCTTTTGTTTTCCCATGGGTGATACTAAAGCTGAAGCTTGTGGCCTCTCCCTGACCTGCAGGTTTGGGTCATGCTCACTAGCTATCTGCCAAAGCTCACTCTCACCACCAACATCAGGAGCACTTACAGGGATCTGGATACAGGGTGGACAGGGGTGTGGGTGAGGCCCGTGGAGCCCTAGGGGTGCCCATGGGCCAGTTGGAGGGATCTACATGCAGGGCGTCTCCAGCAGTTCGTAGGTGGGCTTCTTGAAGGAATTCATGGTGTAGTTAGTAGGATTCATGTCCTTTTAATTACCTCTGAGAGTCCTATCTGCCACTCTTCTAGCCTCTTCCCCACTCAGTCCCCACCCCATGCAGCTCATTATTTAGTACTCTGGATAGGGTGAGAGAGAAATGGGGAGGAAGTTTTGTATAGTAGGGGAAGCCAGGCACTCACTCACTCATATGTTCTCACTTTCCCCAATAGGAAAAATCACAGGCCAAGAAGATCTTTCTTGGCCCTGAACTGTGACACCTTGGAGGAGGGTTGATATGAATAAAGTCAAACTGTTCCATTTACTGTCTCCAGTGTGTCCAAACTCGTGTTTTTTTGCTGCATTGGTATGCTGGAACTTCTCCACAGGAGACCTGGACTTCCATAAAGGCTCACTTATGTGTGGCTGATTATATAAATATTGTTATTCCACTGCCAAGAGGGACTGCAGTGGTGTTTTGTGGGTCACTGCAGGGTTCACAGCTGGGACAGGTCTGTATACCTCTTACCCGATACATGATTGGGACAGACTCTTCCCGGGCCTCTTAGTGTAGTAGTGCTAGTGCTAGATCCCACAGCTCCCACAAAGGCACTTTTGTCCATGGACGGATGCCAGATTGTGGTTGGGAGGGAACATGAGCGAGGATATCTCATTTAGCCATGTTGCTGACATCACCCTCTGATGCCAAACCATTTAGAAGAGCCCTTTTCTTTTTATTATTATTTTTTAATTTATTGTTTTTTATTTTATTTTTTAGGTTGAAGTAGCTGTCATGTTTTATTTAGTTTTTTTTCTTCTCAGGTCTTTCTTGGAGTATAGTTGCTTTACAGTGTTGTTAGTTTCTGCTGTATAACAAAGTGAATCAGCTATACATATACATATATCCCCATATCCCCTCCCTCTTGCATCTCCCTCCCACTCTCCTTATCCCACCCCTCTAGGTGGTCACAAAGCACTGACCTGATCTCCCTGTGCTATGCAGCTGCTTCCCACTAACTATTTCACATTTGGTAGTGTATATATGTCAATGCCACTCTCTAACTTTGTCCCAGCTTACCCTTCCCCCTCCCCGTGTCCTCAAGTCCATTCTCTAGGTCAGTGTCTTTATTCCTTTCCTGCCTCTAGGTTCATCAGAACCTTTTTTTTTTTTTTTTTAGATTTCATATATGTGTTAGCCTATGGTATTTGTTTTTCTCTTTCTGACTTCACTGTATGACATACTCCAGGTCCATCCATCTCACTACAGATAACTCAGTTTCGTTTCTTTTTATGGCTGAGAAAAATTCCATTGTATATATGTGCCACATCTTCTTTATCCATTCATCTATCGATGGGCACTTATGTTGCTTCCATGTCCTGGCTATTGTAAATACTGCTGTAACGAAAATTGTGGTATATGACTTTCTGGATTATGGTTTTCTCAGGGTATATGCCCAGTAGTGGGATTGCTGGGTCGTATGGTAGCTCTATGTTTAGTTTTTTTAAGAACCTCCATAGTGTTCTCCATAGTGGCTGTATCAATTTACATTCCCACCAGCAGTGCAAGAGAGTTCCCTTTTCACTACACCCTCTCCAGAATTTATTGTTTGTAGGTTTTTTGATGATGGCCATTCTGACCGGTGTGAGGTGATATCACCTTGTAGTTTTGATTTGCGTTTCTCTAATAATTAGTGATGTTGAGCATCCTTTCATGTGTTTGTTGGCAATCTGTATATCTTCTTTGGAGAAATGTCTATTTAGGTCTTCTGCCCATTTTTGGCTTGGGTTGTTTGCTGTTTTCATATTCAGCTGCATGAGCTGGTTTTATATTTTGGAGATTAATCCTTTGTCAGTTGGTTCGTTTGCAAATATTTTCTCCCATTCTGAGAATTGTCTTTTCGTCTTGTTTGTAGTTTCCTTTGCTGTGCAAAAGCTTTTAAGTTTCATTAGGTCCCATTTGTTTATTTTTGTTTTTATTTCCAATACTCTAGGAAGTGAGTCAAAAGGGATCTTGCTGTCATTTATGTCACCGAGAGTTCTGCCTGTGTTTTCCTCTAAGAGTTTTATAGTGTCTGCCCTTACATTTAGGTCTTTAATCCATTTTGAGTTTATTTTTGTGTATGGTGTTAGGAAGTGTTTTAATTCATTCTTTCACATGTAGTTGTCCAGTTTTCCCAGCACCACTTATTGAAGAGTCTCTGTTTTCTCCATTGTATATTCTTTCCTCCTTTATCAAAGATAAGGTGACCATATGTGCGTGGGTTTATCTCTGGGCTTTCTATCCTGTTCCATTGATCTATCTTTCTGTTTTTGTGCCAGTACCATACTGTCTTGATTACTGTAGCTTTGTAGTATAGTCTGAAGTCAGGGAGCTTGATTCATCCAACTCCATTTTTCTTTCTCAAGATTGCTTTGGCTATTCAGGATCTTCTGTGTTTCCACACAAATTGTGAAATGTTTTGTTATAGTTCTGTGGAAAATGCCATTGGTAGTTTGATAGGGATTGCATTGAATCTGTAGATTGCTTTGGGCAGTATAGTCATTTTCACAATGTTGATTCTTCCAATCCAAGAACATGGTATATCTCTCCATCTGTTTGTATCGTCTTGAATTTCTTGCATCAGTGTCTTATAGATTTTCTGCATACATGTCTTTTGTCTCCTTAGGTAGGTTTATCCCTACATATTTTGTTCTTTTTGTTGCAGTGGTAAATGGGATTGTTTCCTTAATTTCTCTTTCAGATTTTTCATCATTAGTGTATAGGAATGCAAGAGATTTCTGTGCATTAATTTTGTATCCTGCAACTTTACCAAATTCATTGATTAGCTCTAGTAGTTTTCTGGTAGCATCTTTAGGATTCTCTATGTATAGTGTCATGTCATCTGCAAACAGTGACAGTTTTACTTCTTCTTTTCTGATTTGGATTCCTTTTATTTCCTTTTCTTCTCTGATTGCTGTGGCTAAAACTTCCAAAACTATGTTAAATAATAGTGGTGAGGGTGGACAACCTTGTCTTGTTCCTGATCTTAGAGGAAATGGTTTCAGTTTTTCACCATTGAGAACAATGTTGGCTGTGGATTTGTCATATATGCCCTTTATTATGTTGAGGTAGGTTCCCTCTATGTCCACTTTCTGGAGAGTTTTTATCATAAATTGGTGTTGAATTTTGTCAAAAGCTTTTTCTGCATCTATTGAGATTATCATATGGTTTTTATCCTTCAGTTTTTTAATATGGTGTATCACATTGATTTGCATATGTTGAAAAATCCTCGCATTCCTGGGGTAAATCCCACTTGATCATGGTGTGTGATCCTTTTAATGCATTATTGGATTCTGTTTGCTAGTATTTTGTTGCGGATTTTTGCATCTATGTTCATCAGTGATATTGGCCTGTAGTTTTCTTTTTTTGTGACATCTTTGTCTGGTTTTGGTATCAGGGTGATGGTGGCCTCGTAGAATGAGTTTGGGAGTGTTCCTCCCTCTGCTATTTTTTGGAAGAGTTTGAGAAGGATAGGTGTTAGCTCTTCTCCAAATGTTTGATAGAATTCGCCTGTGGAGCCATCTGGTCCTGGGCTTTTGTTTGTTGGAAGATTTTTAATCACAGTTTCAATTTCAGTGCTTGTGATTGGTCTGTTTATATTTTCTATTTCTAACTGTTTCAGTCTTGGAAGGTTATACTTTTCTAAGAATTTGTCCATTTCTTCCAGGTTGTCCAGTTTATTGGCATATAGTTGGCTTGTATTAATCTCTCATGATCCTTTGTATTTCTGCAGTGTCAGTTGTTACTTCTCCTTTTTCATTTCTAAATCTGTTGATTTGAGTCTTCTCCGTTTTGTTCTTGATGAGTCTGGCTAATTGTTTATCATTTTTGTTTAACTTCTCAAAGAACCAGCTTTTAGTTTTACTGATCTTTACTATTATTTTCTTCATTTCTTTTTCATTTATTTCTGATCTGATCTTTATGATTTCTTTCCTCCTGCTAACTTTGAGGGGTTTTTTTTCTTATTTCTCTTATTGCTTTAGGTGTAAGGTTAGGTTTTTTTATTCGAGATGTTTCTTGTTTCTTGTGGTAGGATTGTATTGCTATAAACTTCCCTCTTAGAACTGCTTTTACTGCATCCCATAGGTTTTGGGTCATCGTGTTTTTATTGTCATTTGTTTCTAGTTATTTTTTATTCCCTCTTTGATTTCTTCAGTGATCTCTTGGTTATTTAGTAGTGTATTGTTTAGCCTCCATGTATTTGCATTTTTTACAGTTTTTTTCCTGCATTTGATATCCTGTCTCATAGTGTTGTAGTCGGAAAGGATACTTGGTACGATTTCATTTTCTGTAAATTTACCAAGGCTTGATTTGTGACCCAAGATATGATCTATCCTGGAGGATGTTCCATGAGCACTTGATAAAGTGTATGCTGTTGTTTTTGGATGGAATGTCCTATTAATATCAATTAAGTCCATCTTGTCTAATGTGTCATTTAAAGCTTGTGTTTCCTTATTTATTTTCATTTTGGATGATCTGTCCATTGGTGAAAGTGGGGTGTTAAATCCCCTGCTATTATTGTGTTACTTTTGATTTCCCCTTTACGGCTGTTAACATTTGCCTTATGTATTGAGGTGCTCCTATGTTGGGTGCATAAATATTTACAGTTGTTATGTCGTCTTCTTGGATTGATCCCTTGATCATTGTGTAGTGTTCTTCTTTGTCTCTTGTAACAGTCCTTATTTTAAAGTCTCTTTGGTCTGATATAAGAATTGCTACTCCAGGTTTCTTTTGATTTGCATGCATGGAATATCTTTTTCGATCCTCTTACTTTCAGTCTGAATGTGTCCCTAGGTCTGAAGTGTGACTCTCGTAGACAGCACATATACGGGTATTGTTTTTGTATCCATTCTGCCAGTCTATGTCTTTTGATTGGAGCTTTTAATCCATTTACATTTAAGGTCATTATCGATATGTATGTTCCTGTTACCATTTTCTTAATTGATTTGGGTTTGTTTTTGTAGGTCTTTTCCTTCTCTTGTGTTTCCTGCCTAGAGAAGTTCCTTTAGCATTTGTTGTAAAGCTGGTTTGGTGGTGGTGAATTCTCTTAACTTTTTCTTGTCTCTAAATATTTTAATTTCTCCTTCAAATCTGAATGAGATCCTTGCTGGGTAGAGTAATCTTGGTTGTAGGTTTTTCTCCTTCATCACTTTAATATGACCTGCCAGTCGCTTCTGGCTTGCAGAGTTTCTGCTGAAAGATCAGCTGCTAACCTTATGGGGATTCCCTTGTATGTTATTTGTTTCTTTTCCCTTGCTGCTTTTAATATTTTTTCTTTGTATTTAATTTTTGATGGTTTGATTAATATGTGTCTTGGTGTGTTTTTCCTTGGATTTATCCTGTATGGGGCTCTCTGCACTTCCTGAACTTGACTATTTCCTTGTTAGGGAAGTTTTCAACTATTATCTCTTCAAATATTTTCTCACACCCTTTCTTTTTCTCTTCTTCTGGGACCCCTATAATTCGAATGTTGGTGTGTTTAATTTTCTCCCAGAGGTCTCTGAGACTGTCCTCATTTCTTTTCATTCTTTTTTCTTTATTCTGCTCTGTGCTAGTTATTTCCACTATTTTATCTTCTGGGTCACTCCGTTCTTCTGCCTCAGTTATTCTGCTATTCATTCCTTCTAGAGAATTTTTAGTTTTGTTTATTGTGTTGTTCATCATTTTTTCTTTTTAGTTCTTCTAGGTCCTTGTTAAATGCTTCTTGTATTTTCTCCATTCTATTTCCAAGATTTTGGATTATCTCTACTATCATTACTCTGAATTCTTTTTCTGGTAGGCCGCCTATTTACTCTTCATTTGTTTGGTGGGTTTTTACTTTACTCCTTCATCTGCTGCATACTTCTCTGTCTTCTCAATTTGTTTAACTTACTGTGTTTGTGTTCTCCTTTTTACAGGTTGCAGTTTTGTAGTTCATGTTGTTTTTTGGTGTCTGCCCCCAATGGATGAGGTTGGTTCAGTAGATTGTGTAGGCTTCCCGGTGTAGGGGACTGGTGCCTGTGTTCTGGTGGGTGAGTCTTGATCTTGTCTCTCTGGTGGGCAGGGCTGCATCCAGTGGTGTGTTTTAGGGTGTCTGTCAATTTAGTATGATTATAGGCAGCCTCTCTGCTAATCAATGGGGTTGTGTTCCTTTCTTATTAGTTGTTTGGCATGGGGCATCCAACTGCTGGCTGTTGGGTGAAGCTGGTCTTAGCACAGAAATGGATATCTCTGGGAGAGCTCTTGCCAATTGATATTACTCGGGCCCAGAGGTCTCTGGTGGTCCAGTGTCCTGAACTTGGCTATCCCATCTCAGAGGCTCAGGCCTGACGCCAGGTTGGAGCACCAAGACCCTGTCGGCCACATGGCTCAAAAGAAAAGGGAGAAGAAAAGAAAGAAAAAAATTTTAAAAAATAAGAATAAATTTAAAAATTATTAACATAAAGAAAATAATAATTCAGAAAATAAAGAAGAGAGCAGCCAAACCAATAAACAAATCCACCAATGATAACAAGCTCTAAAAACTAAACTAAGATAAACATAAATATCAGAAACAAATCAGTCTCACACAGCAAACCCCAAGTCTACAGTTGCTTCTAAAGTCTACCACCTCAATTTTCGGACAATTCGTTGTCTATTCAGGTATTCAACCGATGCAGGGTACATCAAGTGGATTGTGGGGATTTAATCTGCTGCTCCTGAGGCTGCATGGAGAAATTTCCCTTTCTCTTCTTCGTTCGCACAGTCCTGGTATTCAACTTTGTTTTGGCCCCACCTCTGCATGTAGGTCGACCTCAGGTATCTGTTCCCTGCCCAGCCAGGAGGCGGTTAAAGCAGCAGCTGATTAGGGGCTGTGGCTCACTCAGGCCAGGGGGAGGGACGGGTACGGTGGTTATAATTGGAATGCAGGGCGAGCCTGCGGCGACGGCAGAGGCCAGCATGACATTGCAACAGCCTGAGGCATGCCATGTGTTCTCCTGGGGAAGTTGTCCCTAGATCATGGGACCCTGGCAGTGGCGGGCTGCACAGGCTCCTGGTGGAGGGGTGTGGATAGTGACCTGTGCTTGGACACAGGATTGTTGGTGGCAGCGGCAGCAGCCTTAGTGCTTCATGGCAGTCTCTGGGGTCCAAGCTGATAACCACGGCTTGTGCCCATCTCTGGAGCTCATTTAGGCGGTGCTCTGAAGCCCCTCTCTACACGTTGAGCCTCAGCTCCCAGCCCCGCCCGCCCTGGTGGGTGAGCAGACAAGCCTCTCAGGTTGGTGAGTGCTGGTTGGCGCTGATCCTGTGTGCGGGAATCTCTCCGCTTTTCCCTCTCCACCCCTGTTGCTGAGCTCTCCTCCGTGGCTCCAAAGCTTCCCCCACCCCCCATTCTCCCTCCACCATCTCCATGAGTGAAGAGGCTTCTTAGCGTGTGGAGACTTTTCCTCCTTCACAGCTCCATCCCAGAAGTGCAGGTCCTGTCCCTATTCTTTTGTCCCTGTTTTTTCTTTTTCCTTTTGCCGTACCCAGGTACATGGGGAGTTTCTTGCCTTTCTGGAAGTCTGAGGTCTCCTGCCAGTGTCAGTAGGTGTTCTGTAGGAGTTGTTCCACATGTAGATGTATTTCTGATGTATTTGTGGGGAGGAAGGTGATCTCCATGTCTTACTCCTCCACCATCTTGAAGGTCCCCCCCGAGTCCTTTTCTGAAGATACCAAATTATGACCATATTCTGACTAAATGTTTACCAGATTTATTACATTATTCCCTTTTTGGGAAATGAATGTTTTCTAGATTCATAACATTTTCCCCCGTTTTAGCAAGTTACCTGTAGAATATCTAAATCATTATTTAATAATTAATTTGTTCTACCAATTACCACTTTTTTGCTATGGAAAGTAGTATAAAATATCTTTTTAAAATTTGAACTGGTCCACAAAGCAGCAGTGCTGCTAATTCTGAAAATATTTTCCATCTACATAAATTTTCCATCTTTTTTTTTAGTATCTGAACCAGCTATTTCCTGCACAGAATATAGTGTGCAGAGCACATTAAGAAAGGAGGCGTTAGTAAAGCCCACTAATTAGGCTGCTTCTGATGAGCTGCTCTTAGATGCACTTGAAATACAGGCAGGGCAAAAATCAGTATTAACTTGTTCCAAATAAATCATGGTACTCTAGCCCGGTGGAATTGGCACCATACTGGCCATAATCAAGCAGATTTTAGGACTCAGTACTTTTTTTTAAAGTCCTCTTTCCACTAAGAGTAACTTTGTTTACTGACTGAATTCCCATTATAGGGAACTCTTTCGTGTCCATCTCTGTAGGTACATACCCACCCTTTTAAAATATGATTATTTGTAGCTTTAAATAACCTCATAGTTTGTCTTTCCTCCAGTGGTGAGAGAGAATGGCTGCTGAGTCAGAGTACTGGGCATTTCTGGGAGGTGAATGGGGAAATAGTTTACAGTTTTGCTTCAGGCTGGTCAGAACTGGATATGCTGATTAGGCACATTCACTTTGATATCCCCACTATCTTCTTAAGGCATAATAGAGTCCATTGTAACTTGAGCAATTTATTCTCTTTTGGAATACATCCTATGCTTGGAATACATTTTGCTTTCAATTTTCTGACTTTGGGGCTGAATTTAGAGTAATTCAGCTCTGGGTTTGAATTCCATGTGCATAATCTAGGTTCAGTCATTTAACCTCTTCTAACCTCACTGTAGAATGAGGCTGGTGCTCACCACACCAAGGATTGCCATGAAGATAAATGTTGTAATCTATGTAAAGCATGTAGCACAGTGCCAGACCCTTGGTAAGCCCTTAATAAATAGTTGCTACTGCCATTGCTACTAGATGGATTTTGTATTTTGTTTTAAACTTGTATCCAATAATTCGGTCATTTTTGAACATGATGATGGTATGTTTAAAATGCCTTGAGGATGTTTTGCTTTCTCTTCTGATTTTAATGTATCAAGTGATTTTCTCTACCTTCAGAAATTAGTTTTATTTTTATGGTCTGTGCCTCAAGTGTGTGTCAAATACTGCCGTAGTGTTTATGTTTTCTTCAGACCATTTGTGAGTCTTAGATACAGATTTAAATGGGGCAGATTTACTTGATGTCTTAAGTAATTTGTAACTTAACATTTCAGGTTCTATTTTATTCATGATCTATATATCACAACAGATATTACTGCTACCTAAATGATAACCTAACTATATAGAGACTGTTTGATGTGACAGGACAAGCGCAGATTGGAGCCAGTCTGGAGCCAGAATGTGGGCCAACTGGTGTCCTCATATTGTGAATGATATATCCAGAGCTTCCTAGAATTACTGTGAGGATTGGATGACACAGTGTATACAATGTACCCTGCACAGTGCCTGGTATATTATAGGCCCCCTCCCCACATCTGTTAATGGGAAGGTAGTTACTCTGACACAGATAGCCTGATGTTGTCATAGCTTCTTTCCCTCCTGAATAATATCACTTTACCAAGTATCTGTTATTGGTAATTTTGTTCTATTTTAAGTGTTTGACTTCATAATAATGGATTTATTTATTTATAAAGTAAATCATTGGATTTGTTCCCACCAGTGATACCAAGAAGAAGCAGGCAATGAGGAAAAAGAACGACAGTGAAGTGGAAGACGTGAGACCCACCAGTCATGACAGAAAGAAGACCAAGTGGGAAACCTCAGAGCCTTTGGATACAGGCCTGTCTTTAGCCGAGGATGAAGAGCTGGTGTTACATCTGCTCAAAAGTCAAAGCTAAATAGTACTTGCTCTTGTCTTCTTCTTGAAACCTCTAGTCATGATTATGTGGGCAAGAAGTTGAAAAAACAGTTGGCTTTGGGGCATGTAGGTAACATGAGTCCCATGCCCAAAGGACCCATTCTTCAGACAGGAGCTATCATACCTCTAAGCCCCTTTCACAGGCCATGCTTGCACCATCCCAGAGCAAACTCACAGTGATGGTGGATTATAAAATTTCCTGATCCCATTTTCCAGCCTGTGCTCTGTTAGATTTTATCCATGGGTTCCTACATCTTATCACTGGAAATGCTTCCTTTGTTTTACTGGCAAGTTCTAGAGACCTTGTTTCATTGTTGGAAATTCCTGTTTTGCTTACCATACAGAAGTTTCTCTGTAATATTAAACAAAATTGCTCAGAGAAAGAGTATGATGAGTATGATGGACCAACCCTGAGAAAAAATGAATATTTTTTAATTGCCATGATCAATAATAAACATATTTCCTATAAAATAAAATATTAATGTTTTCATTGTATCCAGAAATGTGAGAGCATTCTCAAGGGAAGTTTCTTAAGATTAAAATGCTTGGCCAATTCCTGAAACAGTGAATCTTTCATATACTTAAATTAGCCTTCCTAAAGATATCATTTAACTTATACTTGCAGACTTGGCAGCCATTTATAAATAGAAATCCTGACTCTGAAGACTTTGTGATCTAAAACCAGATCTGTTAGTGAGCACCTAGTATGCTGTAGGTCTTCTACAAGTGCCTTTTGCAGCAGGTACCACAGATCCCTGCCCAGAGCCAGCTCCTGATAATGAGTAGAATAACACAGAGCCTCTTTTGGTTATAAGTAACTGGCATATTCTTCACGGGGAAAGAAATCTGTGCCTTGGCATGACACCAGTGATTTGATCATGATTTGTCATCTTCTCCTTATTCTCTCCCTTTCCTACTTTCCACTCCATGCACAAACAAAAATAATTTTTGCTTACTGGTACAAATGATTCATGAATCCAAGGAAGGGAATATCCATAATTGCTTCCATCTCAGCCTAAGTCCATATTTGTCCCTGAAAAGTTTCTCCTACTTTCTTGCTTGGTATCCTCATGAGCAATACCAACATCTTTTAGTCCTCAAAATGAGAAACTTGACAACTCCTCAGCTTCTCCCTTTCCCCACCCTTCACTTTGATGGTTCTATTGATTCTTCTTCATAATGACCCTCTTATCTCCATTGTTTCTTCTCTGTCTTCACAGCTTCTGCTTTCAGGCAGAGTTACATTCTCATCATGACCTGCTCAGATTTCTGCAGTGATCTCCGAACTGGTCATTGTGCTTCCTGCCTCACATTTTTCTAGGCCAATCTTCCGTGTTGTCAGAATTCTCTTCATAGCATTGATCTGGCATGTTTCTTACTTCCGTTGCAGTGCTTATTATGTAATGTTGAAGACATTTGTTTATAAGCCTGTTGCCCCTGTTGTAAGACAAGTTTCTTGAGAGCATAAAGAATGTGTTTATCCCTCCTGTGTATCCCCAGAGCCAGACACAGCACCTGCCCTATAATAGGTTCAATAAAGGCTTTTTGAGTTAATGAATGGACAGTAAAACACCAAGACAGTTTTTGAAAGTGTGTGGTAGTGCATTGCTCTGTTACCTCTGGTGGGAAGGATATAAAATGGTGGAAATGAGAACTGGATGAAATAGCTACAATGGGCAAGAATGACTATAATGGAGAAAACAGATGAGAAAGGAATTTGGGGTATAACAACCTGGGATGATTTTGAAATTAAGGTTGCTGGTATAGGATCTCTTGAATATTTTCAAAGGGCAAAAAGATGCAAGAGTATATAAACTGAAGGTTTGGCCTTCCCTGGTGGTGCAGTGGTTAAGAATCTGCCTGCCAATGCAGGCGACATGGGTTTGAGCCTTGGTCCAGGAAGATGCCCCATGCCGTGGAGCAACTAAGCCCAGGCGCCACAACTGCTGAAGCCCATGCACCTAGAGCCCATGCTCCGCGACAAGAGAGAGGCCACCGCGACGAGAAACCTGTGCACTGCAACGAAGAGTAGCCCCTGCACACAGCAATGAAGACCCAACACAGCCAAAAATAATTAATTAATTTTAAAAAAACTAAACTAAAGGTTTACCACTGAATTCACTCTGTGCAGTTTTAGATTTTGTTTTTTCTAATCCAAATAAGGAATTTTTACTTATTTGTTACTCTATATATGTAAGCATTGAATAAATATACTGCAAGGCCTTTGGTTCATAAACTAGTTTGAGCTGTATTCTGTCCCTAGACCTGAATGGATCCTGACTAATACATACATTGTAAGGAACTTTAGTTTGCCGAAATTTGAAAACTGGTTAAAACATCAGAATAGTGCTGTTTGAAAACTCAGGTAACATATATTTCGGTAGACTAAATTGTTACTGTTTTAGCTGTGGTGTAGTTGGGGGTGCATGACCTAAATCTGACTGGCCAAGCTATTTCCTAGACTCAGAGATTGGCCCAGACGTGGATATAATACTCAGGTAAGGACAGAAAGACTCCTTCCTTGAGAGTAAAGTACAGAATATGAAAGAAAGATTCCTTACCCATGGGGAATTCCTAAAAAGGGAGGATGTCGATCTGGGGCCTTTGGCAGCAATTTTTTCTGGTCAAATGGAGGCTGCTTCTGAGAGGTTGGAGAGAATGAGACCAACACCGTGAGGTGAGCAGAGTGGAGAGATGGAGAGAGAGCCCTGATGGCATCATTTGAACCCTTTGGCTTCAACTGTATCTGCTCCGTGTACTTCCTAATTATGGGTCAGTAAGTTTCTGTTTTGCATAAACTACTTTGAATTGTATTTTGTTCCTGGAATGAATGGATCCTGACTTAATATATACGTTGTGGGGGATTTTAGTTTGCTGATTTGAAAATGAATTAGAACATGGGAATAGTGCCAATAGAAAGCTTGGGCATTGTTGTTTAGCAAACAGCAGCTCCGTCCCCTCCCTCCCTTGGAGAAGCATGAGTTTCCCACTCTGCTCACGCTGGGCTTGAGCCTGTGACTGACTTTAGCCCGTGAAGTGTGGTGGAGGTGACTGTGTGCCTGTTACAAGCAGAGGCTTTAAGGTGCTCTGATGCTTCCATCAGCCCTCTTACACGCTTGTCTTCTACCTTGAGACCAGCGTGGACCAGAGAGGATACTGCTTCAGGCTGGGCACAAGGTGAGAAGACATGTGAAACAGACCTACAGCCTCCTCCAAGTCCTGTGGAGCAAGAAATCCACTGAGACTTGGGGTTCTTCACAGGAAAAGGTGAGAGAAGCACTTAACCAATGAGCAAAAGCATTCATTCATTCATTCATTCAATAAATGTTAATACAGCAACTACTGTAGGCCAGGCCCTGTACTTAAGAGGTATAGAGCAGTCCCCTCCCCTGCTGTCATGTAGTAAAGGGAAAAAGAGAAGAAAATTCATAATTTCAGTGCATTATGAAAAGAGCAGGCAGGAAAAGGAAGACTGCTCTTTGAATGAGAAAGCTGTTGCTGGAGTACAAGAAGGATGGAGGATATGGGTAGTTTCTTGGCCTGCGACCCAAAGACCAATTCTTGCTTGATGCTTAACTGAGGCAGAGAGGCCATTCATCAGACTCACTCACGTAAAACGATCCCTAAGATGTGTAAGTCTCTGAGCAGACACACTCAGCAGCAGAGTGCTTTGGAGGACTGCCCTTAAGCTTAACATGGCATTTTAGATTTGTTGGGGGTTATAAAAAATGGGTAAGTTTAATTAAATGTAGTTAATTTTGTTATACAACATTTGAAATATCCTGAACATGAAGGTTGTCTCCGTGACTGTCAGAGTCCACCAGAGGATGCAGATGTTCCTGGGAAGTGTGGGGAAGAAGGTGGGGCTGGAGGTGGTGGTACAGGTAAAGGGGAAAGAGCCTGCAACCAAGTTTTGAAAAGCCTGTTTCATATTTTTTAAGACCATTTTTAACTAGACATGTAATCATAGTGTGATTTTCTTCCACGGCCCCTGCTGATCAGACAGGCCAGAGCAGACAGGTTTTATACCATATTACCCAGCGCCTGCTGAATCAGGAATTGGCAGCTAACCCAAAGGCTAGCCATTAGCCTGTGAGAGGCTAGTGCAAAAAGCTCTGCCCAAACAGGGACAAATTGGGCAGATAATGTTCTTATTCTCTGAAACTGAAATTTAGGTAGTCAGCAACATAAGGTTATGAGACAGACCAAGAGCACATCATGGGCATAAGTGAGCTCAGATTAGAAGTCAGGCAAAGCTACAAGGGAACTAGAACTCTGGCAAAAAGATAGAGAGTAAATGGTGAGGGATCTAGTTGGTCATGGAAAGTGAAGTATGCGTGGAGAGTATTGCACCTGGTCCAGAGCTGCAAAGACCTGCAGACTCCCCTTGCTGAGTCTCCAAGGTCCACGCTGACCCTCTGGGCCTCGTCTCCATGAGCCTCATATTCTCCTGGGTCCTATTCCTAGATTTCTGTTCAAGTCTCTCCTTCACTGCCTGGGATGTAAGACCCTATTGTCTGAGGTAGTCTAAGTGAGTCCTTGGGTTTTTTGTACCCAAAAGAGCTTCAGTAAAACTCAGAATACTCTAATGTCTGCTGCTTAGATTTAACATGTATAGGAATCACCAGGGAATCATTTAAAAGTGCTAATCCTGAATTGGTAGGTCTGGGGTGGGGCCTGAGATTCTGAATTTCTTATAAGCTCCCAGCTGATGGTATGCTGCTGGCCCTTGGCCACATTTGAGTAGCAAGGCACTAATGGAATTCAGAGAGTTATTAAAATCATTATTTACAGATAGGGATCCTGTCAGAGTTCCAACAGGAAACAGATGGCACACACAAATTAGGGTAATTCCAAGGGGATTTAATAAAAGGATTAGTTACATAAGCCAGAGCAGGGTGTAAGGAAACCACAAAAGGTTAGTCTACCAGAGGCTAGTAATAGAAGTGTTACCACTCCTCTCCCTGCAGGGATGAGGGGAGAGAAGGGAAGGAGAGACAGCTAATTTTTGACCTTCAGTTGATATATGCAGCCAGCCTGAGGTGACCACAGGGAATGAGGCAAGAGAATAAACTCTGTGACCTCACTCTCCGGCCAGTGATCCCCACTGGCCCCAACCAAAGCCAGAAAGCAAGTTGCCCATAGATGTAATTGTACAGTCTCCCAGGACACAGCAAGGTGGAGAAGTGTAAGGGGCCAACAGGAGAAACTGGCCGAGACGTAGGGTGTATGTATGTAGGTGAAATCTTTTTGTGGGGAAGAGGAGAAGCCCTCAGACTTTGTGCCTTCAACACCTACTGTGTACCAGGCGTTGTTCTAAGTATAGATACATAGCAAGGATGGGCAAGAAGCAAACCAGCATATAAAACACTAAGTGTAAGAGTAAGGAGATAGAGCAAGTGAGCAACAGAGCAGAGGTTATTTTGATGAAGGCCAGCAAGAACCTCTGATGAATAGGAATCTGAAGGAACAGGACCTGCTTCCCAAGTACATGTGAATGAAGAAGTGTCCAACCATACAGACTGATCTCACTAGAAAATTCATTCTTCTAGTGGGCCTTCAGTGCTGTTTTCCTAGCTTTGCCCTCTCTCCTACACTCCAAGACAACTATTTCACACATTTCCCTCTCAAATCTCCAAAACCTCTTGTCCTTCTTCACTCTTGGCTGATGATCTTACTTTTGATTTTACTGAGAAATCAAAAGAATCCTTCCCTGGGACTTCCCTGGTGGTCCAGTGGTAAAGAATCCGCCTTACAGGGCAGGGGATGCAGGTTCGATCCCTGTTCAGGGAACTAAGATCCCACATGCCATGGAGCAACTAAGCCTGTGTGCCACAACTACTGAGCTCGTGTGCCTCAACTAGAGAGCCCATGTGCTGCAAACTACAGAGCCCACGTGCTCTGGAACCTGTGTGCCCCAACTAGAGAAGAGAAAACCTGCACACCACAACTAGAGAGAAGCCCGCGTGCCACAATGAAGAGCCCACGCACTACAACGAAAGATCCCGCATGCCTCAACGAAGATCCCATGTGCCGCAACTAAGACCTGATGCAGCTGAAAATAAATTAAATAAATAAATAAATAATAAATCTTAAAAAAAAAAAAGAATCCTTCCCCAAACTCCCACACCACATCCACCCTTGCACCTGTGCACACACTTCCTGCCTTCCCTCCTGCCTAAGGCCAAACCCCCTGCATGCGCTAATCCCATGTTCTCTGGCCCTTTGAAGGATACTGCTTCTGCTATTGTCCCCTCTCTCTACAGTATTATCAGTTTTCCCTCCCTACTGGGTTATTCCCATCAGTGAACAAGCATGCTGTAATGTCTCCCATCTTAAAACCTTGACATTCCCGTGCCTTTCCAGGCACAACTCCATTTCACCCTTTCCTTGTGTAGTTTGAGTCCTCAGAAGAGCTGTCTCTATTACCACCTGTCTGTACTTTCGCCCTTGCCAGTCTTTCTTAAAACACTTTATCGAGGTATAATTGATATGAATAAACTGCACATGTTTAAAGTATACAATTTGCTAACTCCTGTTCTTGTTGATTACTTATTTTCAGTCTCTTTTTCTGGGTGTTCCTCATGTTCTTTACTTCTAACCATTAGAGACCTTCTGACCTCAACCCTTGGATTTCTGTATCTACATTCACTCCGAGTGATCTTATTCAGTCTCCTAATATAACATACCATCTCTAGACTGATAACTCCGAAATTTATCTCTAGCCCAACTTCTCTGCATTCCAGACTCATGTCCAACTATACTCAACATCCTATCTGGATGTCTAGTAAACATCTCAAACTTAATATGACCCAAGAGGAACTCTTAATTTTCCCCCAAATCTTTCTCTCCTGTTTTGCTTCCATTTCAGTAAATATCATATCTATTTTTTCTGTTTCTCAGGCCAAAATCCTTGAAGACCTGTTAGACTTATCTCTCTCAAATCCTAGATCCAACCCATTAGCAAATTCAGTCAGCTTTTCTTTTGACATACATCCAAAAGCTAACTTCTTATCACTATTCCCACTGTAATTTCCACTCTATTACAACACATCATTCCCAGAAATATTGCAATAAGCTCTTAACTGGTCTCCTTGTTTCTGCCCTTTCCCTCATCCAAAAGCCAAAATGATTCTTTTAAATTATAATCTGAAGGTCCTTCAAAGGACATCAAGATGAAGGAGTAGGAGGGTGTTGAGCTACCTCCCCCAATAAACACAACCAAAAAAAAATCTACGTGTGGAACAATCCTCACTGAAAACAAACTAGAGACAGGTAGAAACTCTCATACAACCAAGGCTGTAAAGAAGGATTCACACAGAGTTGAGCAGGAAGGGAAGAGAAGTGATCAAGTCAGGGGCCGTGCCCATAGGAGGGGGCACAGAAGAGGGGGAGATTGCATGGGCTCAGAGATTCTACCTGTGGAGTGAGTAGTTTGAACCACATATTGGGTGCCCCA
This sequence comes from Neophocaena asiaeorientalis asiaeorientalis, assembly GCF_003031525.2. Lineage (NCBI taxonomy): Eukaryota > Metazoa > Chordata > Mammalia > Artiodactyla > Phocoenidae > Neophocaena > Neophocaena asiaeorientalis. Next base: position 259,315 of record NW_020172294.1, on the reverse strand, counting down.
GCCCTGGGGTCCCACATTAAGAAGACAAGTCCCCTTACCTTAGCTGGTTTGAAAACCAGTGGGACTAACAGGAGGGCTGTAAGAAACCAAGACCCCACTTGTACAGAGTGTACAAATGCTTGCTTATGCCCAAAATAAGGTGAAGGAATCAGAGTGAAACTGCAGGGCTCTGGCTGGCTTCCCCCAATCCCAGTGTGTGCCCTGGCCCATGCTGAGCATCCACTGTAGCACCTTTAGCTCTGTGCAGCTCCTGACATGGGCAAAGACTGCCGTTGCTGAAGAGAGTGCACAGTCGAGGGGGGATGGAGCCTGCTTGAACCTGGCATGACATCCAAACAGGACGAGGGTGGCCATTACTGGGGTTCATGGAGGCAGCAGATCAGAAGTGGCCTGGAGCTCTGACTGTTGTGCTGGGACGATCCTGGTATGTGCAGTGGCCTGAACTGGGTACCTGCTGGGGCTCATCTTGCTCCAGTGATGCTCCCCCTGGGGTGAAGTTACTGATGCTGGGAAGAAGGGAGAGCACACACTAAGAGGGGAAGGCATCAGCTTGACCTGATCCTGAGGGCTTCCACTCCAACACCTCGGGACCTGACCCTGCCCTTGATAGGGTGGTGACAACCACTGAGCATAGGGGAAGCCCTGGCTCACACCTGGCTCTGGCTCTAGCCACTCCAACTCCAGCCCCACCTCCCACCAAGGTGATATAGCACATCCTGGGGGAAAATGTGACCTGTGCTCACTTCAGATTCACCTCTCCCATCAAAGCCACTGGGCACACATAGACTACACAGGGACCCTCCCACACAAGGACACTGCTTCAAACCAGGATAGGTAGCTGCTTCACCTAATCTCATGGAGACAGAGAAAGTTAAGCAAAATGAGAAAACAGAGAAATTTATTCTAAATGAAAGAACAAGAAAAAAAAAAAAAAAGCCCTGAGGAAAACAACTAATGAAACAGATAAATAATTTACCAGATAAAGAGTTCAAAACAATAATAAGAAGAATGCTAGCTGAACTAGGGAAAAGAGTAGATGAACACAGTGAGAATTCTAACAGGGAATTAGAAAATATAAAAAAGAACCAGTCAGAGCTGAAGAATATAATAGCTGAAATGGAAAACATACTAGAGGGAATTAACAGCAGACTAGGTCATACAGAAGAATGCATGAGATCTGGAAAATAGAAAATGGGAATCAATCAGAACAGCAAAGAGAAAAACAAAATAACAGTTTAAGGGACTTCTAAAACAGTATCAAATGTACTAACATTTCCATTGTAAGTGCAGCAAGAGAAAAAAGTCACATAGAAGACTGTCAGCTGATTTTTTCTGCAGAAACTTTGCAGGTCAGAAGGGTATGGCATGATATATTTAAAGTGCTGAAAGGGAAAAACCTACAAACTAGGATACTAGCAAGGTTTTTATGCAGAATTGAAGGAGAGATGAATAACTTCTCAGACAGGTAAAAACAAAAAGATTTCATCAATACTAAACCAACCCCAAAAGAAATAATAAGAGGTCTTCTCTAAATGGAAAAGAAAAGGGTACAACAAGAAGTAAGAATTTATGGAAAAGGAAAAATCCTACTAGTAAGGGCACATGTATAATAAAGGCTGTGGATCAATCATTAAATAATCCAGTGTGAAGACAAAAAGAAAAAATTTGTAAAATCAACTATAACTACAATAAAGAATTAAGGGGCAAACATAAAGGTGAAAAACATGACATCAAAAACACAAAACATGGAGGGATTAAAAATGTAGATCTTTTATAATGTGTTTGAACTTAAATGAATATCAGTTTAAAACAAGTAGATATAGTTACTGGTCAACATAGATGAAGCCAATGGTAACCACAAATCAAAAACCTACAGTAGTTAAACAAAGATTGTCATACTGAGTGAAGTAAGTCAGACAGAGAAAGAGAAATGTCATATGATATTGCCTATATAAAAAAAAGAAATGATACAAATGAACTTATTCACAAAACAGAAACAGACTCACAGACTTAGAGAATAACTTATGGTTACCGAGGGGAAGGGACGGGGAGGGATAGTTAAGGAGTTCGGATTGACAAAAAAAATTGTAAAACACTATATTGTACACCTGTAATTTATATAACATTGTACATCAACTATGCATCAATAAAAAAGAAAGTTGAAAAAAAAAACTAGACAGAAAGGAACTAGCATACAACTAAAGAAAATCATCAAACTGCAAGAGAAGAAACCAAAAGAAGAAGGAAAGAACAGAAAAGAAACATCAAAACAACCAGAAAACAAGTGACAAAATGACAATAAGTACATACCTATCAATAATAATGTTAAGTGCCAATAAACTAAATGCTACTGATTGTATTTTAAAAGATCCATCTGTGTGCTTACAAGAGACTCACTTCAGAACTAAAGATACACACAGACTGAAAGTGAGGGGATGGAAAAAGATATATCAGACAAAGTAGACTTTAAAACAAAGTGTATAACAGGAGACAAAGAAAGGCATTATATAATGATAAAGTGATCAACACAAGAAGAGGATATAACATTTGTTTACATATATGCACATAACATAGGAGCAACTAAATATACAAAGCAGATATTAACAGACATAAAGGGAGAAATCTACAATAATAGTAGGGGACTTTAACACCCCACTTACATCAATGGACAGATCATCCAGACAAAAAATCAGTAAGGAAACAGTGGTCTTAAATGACACTTTAGACCAGTTGGACTTAATAGACATACATGTGACATTCCATCCCAAACAAGCAGAATACACATTCTTTTCAAGTGCACGTGCAGGATACATCACTTGCTAGGCCACAAAACAAGTCTCAACAAATTTAAGAGGATAGAAATTATATCAAGCATTTCCCCCAGCCACAATGGTATAAAACTAGAAATCAATTATAGGAAGAAAAATGGGAAAAAGACAAACACATGGACACTAAACAGTATGACACAAAAAACCAATGGGTCAATGAAGAAATCAAAGAGGAAATCGTAAAAATCCTCAGGACAAATGAAAATAAAAACACATGTCTCAAATCTATGAGATCCAGCAAAAGCAGTTCTAACAGGTTTATAATGATATAGGTACCTCAAGAAATAAGAAAAATCTCAAATAAACAACCCTAACATACCTAAAGTAAAAGAAGAACACACAAAGCCCAAAGTCAGCAAAAGGAAGGAAATAAAAATGATCAGAGTGGAAATAAATAAAGACAAAAAACCAAAAACAATAGAAAAGATCAATGAAACCAAGAGCTGTTTTTTTGAAAAGATAAGAAATTGATAAGCCTTTAGCCAGGCATCAAGGAAAAAAAGGTAGAGGACTGAAATAAACAAAATAAGAAATAAAAGAAAAATGACAACTGTTATCACAGAGATTTTAAAAAATCATAAGAGAATACTACAAAAAATACATGCCAACAAACTGAACAACCTAGAAGAAACAGATGAATTTCTAGAAACATACAATTTTCCAAGACTGGGTCAGAAAGAAATAGACAATTGGGACAGACCAATCACTAACAGTGAAATTAAATTAGTAATTTTTAAAACTCCCAACAAACAGAAGTTCAGGACTGGACAGCTTCACAGGTAAATTCTACCAAACATTTAATGAAGACCTAATATCTATTCTTCTCAAACTATTCCAAAAAGTTGAGGATGAGAGAACACTCCCAAATTCATTCTATGAGGCCACCATTACACTGAAACAAAAACCAGACAAAAATACTACAAAAAAAGAGAAAATTACAGGTCAATATTTCTGATGACTATACATGGAAAAATCTTCAGTGAAATATTAGCAAACTTAATTCAACAGTGTATAAAAAGGATCATACACCATGATCAAATGAGATTTATTCCAGGGATGCAAAGATGTTTCAATATGTGCAAATCAATCAGTGTGATACACCACATTGACAAAAATAGGATAAAGATCACGTGATTATCTCAATAGATACAGACAAAGCATTTGACAAAACTCAGCATCCATTCATGATAAAAACTCATCAAAGTTGGTATAGAGGGACCATATGTCAATATAATAAAGGCCATTTATGACACATCTATGCTCATACCATACTCTATGGTGAAAAGCAGAAAGCTTTTCCTCTAAAATCAGGAGGAGAGCAAGGATGCCCCCTCTCACCACTTCTATTTAACATAGCATTGGAAGTCCTAGCCATAACAATCAGATTTTTTAAAAAGAAATAAAATTCCAAATTGGAGGGAAGAAGTAAAACTCACTATCTGAAGATGATATGATAACTATATATAGAAAACCCTAAAGTCTCCACTAAAAACTATTAGAACTGGGCTTCCCTGGTGGCGCAGTGGTTGAGAATCCGCCTGCTGATGCAGGGGACGCAGGTTCATGCCCCAGTCTGGGAAGATCCCACATGCCGCGGAGTGGCTGGTCCCGTGAGCCATGGCCGCTGAGCCTGCATGTCCGGAGCCTGTGCTCTGCGCCTGGAGAGGCCACAACAGTGAGAGGCCTGCGTACCGCAAAAAAGAAAAAAAAAAAACTATGAGAACTAATCAATGAAATCATTAAAGCTGCAGGATACAAGATTAATTAACAGAAATTTGTTGCCTTTGATTTCTCCATCATATCTGAATGAGAGCCTTGCTGGGTAGAGTATTCTTGGTTGTAGGTTTTTCCCTTTCATCACTTTAAATATATTTGCCACTCCCTTCTGGCATGCAGTTTCTGCTGGAAAATCAGTTGATGGCCTTATGGGAGTTCCCTTGCATTTTATTTGTTGCCTTTCCCTTGCTGCTTTTTTAAAAAATATTTATTTATTTGGTTGCACCAGGTCTTAGTTGCAGCTGGTGGGCTCCTTAGTTGCAGCTCACCAGCTCCTTAGTTGTGGCATGGGAACTCTTAGTTGTGGCATGCATGTGGGATCTAGTTCCCTGACCAGGGGTCAAACCCAGGCCTCCTGCACTGGGAGCACAGAGTCTAAACCACTGTGCCACCAGGGAAGTCTCTTCCCTTGCTGCTTTTAATATTCTCTCTTTATCTTTAATTTTTGTCATTTTAGTTACAGTGTATCTTGGTGTGTTCCTCCTTGGGTTAATCCTGTATGGGACTGTCTGCATTTCCTGGACTTAGATGAGTGTTTCCTTTCCCAGGTTAGGGAGGTTTTTAGCTATTATCTCTCCAAATATATTTTTCGGGCCCTTTCTCTCTCTTTTCTCCTTCTGGAACCCCTATAATGTAAATATTAGTGTGCTTGATGTTGTTCCAGAGGTCCCTTAAACTGTCCTCATTTCTTTCCATCTTTTTTCTGTTCAGTGGTAGTGATTTCCACTACTCTGCCTTCCAGCTCACTGCTCCATTCTTCTGAATCATTTGTCTACTATTGATTCCTTCTAGTGTGTTTTTCATTTCATTTATTGTATTCTTCATCTCTGTTTGGTTGTTCTTTTTATTTTCTAACTCTTTGTTAAAATCTTCTAACTTCTTGGTCTGTGTATCCATTCTCCTCCTGAGTTCTCTGATCTTCTTTCTGATCATTACTCTGAACTCTTTCTTGGGTAGATTGCCTATCTCCTCTTCACTTAGTTCTTTTTCTGTGGTTTTATCCTTTTCCTTCATCTGGAACACATTCCTCTGTTGCCTCATTTTTTCTAAGTTGCTATTTGTATTTTTATGTATGTGGTAGGTTATTTGCGTTTCTTGACCTTGGAGAAGTGGTCCTCTGCAGTAAGTGTCCTATGCATCCCAGCAGTGCACACCCCTCTTATCACCCAAGCTATATACTCTAGGGGTTCCCCTTAAGAGGGCTGCATGGGTCCTTCTGTTGTGGTAGGTTGACTATGTGCATTGTCTGATAGGGTTGGTTGGCCCCTAGTCTGGTTGGTTGCCAGGCTCTGACTTGTACTGATGCTGCTGGCTGCTGTTTAGCAGTGCCTGTTCATGAGGTGACTGGTTGCAGAATCCTAGGGGGCCCGGGACTAGAGTGAAGTTTCTAATTCCCCCAGTCCTGTGGGGCTCCTGCAGTAAAGCCCCACTGGCCTTCAAAACTAAATGCTCTGGGGGCTTGTCTTCCCAGTGCCAGATCCCTGGGCTGGGAGCCTGATGTGGGGCTCAGAACTCTCATGCCTGTGGGAGAACCTGTGCAATATAATTATTCTCCAGTTTGTGGGTCACCCACCCAGGGGATATGGGATTTGATTACATTGTGAGTCTGCCCCTCCTATCCATCTTGTTGTGGTTCCTTCTTATGTTTAGTTGTAGAAAATCTTTTCTGGTAGGTTCCAGTCTTCTTCATCAATGGTTGCTCTGCAGATAGTTGTGATTTTTGTGTGCTCATGAGAGGAAGTGAGCTCAGGGTCTTTCTCCTCTTCCCTCTTGGCTGCTCTCCCCATACTATTTTATAAGCTACTTTTTTCTCTTCATATTTGGTAGACATTAAATATCTTTTTACAACACAGTTTTCAATGATGTACTAAAATTCCATGGAGCATACCCTAGTAGCGATGAGCACACCTATCACCCAGATCTTGGTTTCTAACACCATTCTCCAATAAAGGAACCAGGGATTCTTGGATAAATGGCTGATTCTAGGATCATAGCAGGAAATGTATAAGAGGAGCCTGGAGCATCTTATCACGCCAGAAAGTAAGAGAATACTAAAGAGTGAGAGAGAGAAAGAAAGAAAGAGAGAAAGAGAGGGAGGGAGGGAGGGAGGGAGGAAGGAAGGGATGGAGGGAGGAAAAACGAAAGAAAGAAAAAAGGAAGGAAAGAGAAAAAGAAAGAAAGAGAAAAGGAAAAAGGAAAGGAAAGAAAGTAAAAAGAAGCCCACAGTATGGGAATATGCCAAAGGGTACAGGAGCCAGCTGAAGGAGCTCCCAATGGCCAAAGCTGAGAGAGTTTGAGGAACAAAATAAATATGGTATTCCATTATAACCATATATATGTGTGTGTGTGTATATATATATATATATATATAAAATGCATAAATCTATGCTGATAAAAATAAATCAATTGGATAAATAAATAAATGTGGGAGAAGAGAAAAATCTCCTGTGCAGAAGAATCCTAATAATTTATATAGATATTCTGCCCTCAAAGAGGTGGAACATAACTACCTACTCCTTAAGTGTGGGTCACACATTGTGATTTTCTTTCAAAGAGGACAGTATAAAAAGAGAGCAAAAAAAAAAAAAAATGATGTGATTAAGGTCAACACCAACAGTGCTAAGTCAGGGTGATAGTGTGTACTCCTGTAATGATGTAATGAGACCAACACATTACCTCTGTGTTCTTGCTCCCAAAAACACATAAGACCAAGCAGCACAGTGAGAAAAACATCAGACAAATCCAAATTGAGAGCATTCTACAACATACTTGACTAGTACTTCTCAAAATTCTCAAGGTCATCGAAAACAAGGAAAGTCTGAGAAATGGTCCCAGCCAAGAACAGCTTAAGGAGACATGATGATAAAAAGTAATGTGGTGTCCCAGCTGGGATTCTACTTCTAATAGGACATTAGGTAAAAACTAAGGAAATGTATAAATCATGGGCTTTAGGTAATAATAATTTATCAGTATTGTTTCACTAATTGTGAGAAATGTACCGTAAAATGTCAGATGATCATAGGAACTGGGTGTGGGATATACAGGAACTCTGTACTAGCTTCACAGTGACTCTGTAAGTCTAACAGTTTTACATTTTATTTGAAAATATTTTTTAAATGACACAAAAATGCATCATATTTAATTTAATTTATTATGATTGGTCATTTAAGTAGTTTCTAAATTTTTGTTTTTGAACACATTTATGATGAACGTCCTTATGATTAAATCTTTGCACCCATACATTGTAATTTTCTTTAGAATAAGTTTATAGAAGTGAAGTTGGGGGATAACAGGTGTGCATATTATAATAGTATTAAGGATTTTGGTACAAAATACATAACGAGGCACTTTCAACTGTAGACTAAATGAACTCCAAATAACAGTCATGATGAGAGATGGTCAGATTTGGAAAGGACTGTTGTTAGATATTTTTCCTGTCCAAGCCAGTCACATCAAATGCTAGATGTTCAGGGTTTTTCTTGCTTGGCTGTGTGCAGCTTTACAACAGATAAATGAGCCTGTTAAGGTACCAGCCTGTATCCTAATACTACACTTCCTCATGTTGAGTTTGACCAGCGCAGTATAAAAAAACGAAAGTAGAAAAAGAAATGCTGATCTCCAGATATCCAGAGGACATGAACAGAGCCTTTCTGGACTTTATCAGGCAGTCAGACTAAGAGGAATATTGTAGATCTGTGGTTCTCAAACTGCGGCCTCTGGAACCAGCAGCATCAGCATCACGTGGAAATGTGTTAGAAATGCAAATTCTTGGGCCCCACCCTCACTCTACTGAGGCAATATGTAGGGTTTTTTTGAGAAGTATATACACTTAAAATTTTTTAACATCTTTATCAAGATGTAATTCACACTGTATGACAGACTCTAGGTCCATCCACCTCACTACAAATAACTCAATTTCATTTTTTTTTATGACTGAGTAATATTCCATTGTATATATGTGCCACATCTTCTTTACCCATTCATCTGTTGATGGACACTTAGGTTGCTTCCATGTCCTGGCTATTGTAAATGTGAAGTAAGTCAGAAAGAGAAAAACAAATACCGTATGCTAACGCATATGTATGTAATCTAAAAAAAAAATGGTACTGATGAGCCTAGTGGCAGGGCAGGAATAAAGACATAGACATAGAGAATGGACTTGAGGACACAGGGTGGGGGAGGTAGGAGCTGGACCGAAGTGAGAGTAGCATCGACATATATACACTACCAGATGTAAGATAGATAGTGGGAAGCAGTGGCATAGCACAGGAGATCAGCTCAGTGCTTTGTGACCACCTAGAGGGGTGGGATAGGGAGGGTGGGAGGCAGGCTCAAGAGGGAAGGAATATGGGGATATATGTATGCATATGGCTGATTCACTTTGTTGTAAAACAGAAACTAACACACCATTGGGAAGCAATTATACTCCAATAAAGATGTATATAAAAAAAGATGATATAGGGCTTCCCTGGTGGCACAGTGGTTGAGAGTCTGCCTGCCGATGCAGGGGACACGGGTTCGTGCCCCGGTCCAGGAAGATCCCACATGCTGCAGAGCGGCTGGGCCCGTGAGCCATGGCCGCTGAGCCTGCATGTCCAGAGACTGTGCTCTGCAACGGGAGATGCCACAGCAGTGAGAGACCCGCGTACCGCCAAAAAAAAAGAAGAAAAGATATAATTCACACACCATACAATTAACTGATTTAAAGTATACAATTCAACATTTTTTAGTATATACACAGATTTGTGCCACCATCACCACAATTTTAAAACACTTTCATAACCTCAGAAAGAAATCTTAGGTACTTTAGCTATAATCTCCTATCAACCTAGTTGCACACAACCACTAATCTACTTTCTGTCTTTAGAGATTTGCCTATTTGTATAAATGGAAACATACAATATGTAGCCTTTTGTGTCTGGCTTATTTCACTTAGCATGTTTTCAAGGTCCGTCCATGTTGTAGCATGTATCAGTACTTCATTCTTTCTTATGGCCAAATAATATTCCATGATATGGATATACCACATTTTGTTTATCTGTTCATGAGTTAATGGACATTTGGGTTATTTCCACATTTTGGCTGTTATGAGTAGTGCTGCCATGAACATTCCTGAGCAATATGTGTTTTCGCAAGCCCTTCAGGTGATTCCAGTGCATGCTAGCTTTTGAGAACCACTACCATAGTTGGTTGGGGGGGGGGACAAGAACTAATAGAAGACAGTTATTTTTCATAAACAGAGAGCACCATTTATCCTTTAGGTCATAAGTCAAGGTGGAAAAAGAGAAACCTAGGCAGTGGGATACAGTGATGTGTACCCACGCACTGATGCTGAGGTGCAGGGAAGGTGAAGCTGAGATGGCTGAAGGAAAGGAAGCCCTGGTTATAATGGAATTGCTCACTTTTGACCACTAGGCCTCTCCTCCCTACTTTACCAGCGTGTCATTGTGTTCTGAAGGTCACCAGGGTCTCCTGAGTGTTGAAGCTTCTCTTCAGAAGGAATGGTTCATTGGCACCTTGAGTTTCAACAGTTCTTGAAATCTTACAAAGCTTTTCTCTCTACGCTCTCTTTACCTTCACACTGTCAGGTCAGCCAAGTAAGTCCATTTTACAGATAAGGCCACTGAGGCATAGGGAGAGGAAATGACCTGCCTGAAATCATAGAGCAGTATGTGATAAAATGGGGATCAGCCTCAGTTCACCTACCCCTCTGTTCACTCCAACAGTGGCTATCAACCCTAGCTACACATTAAAATCACTGGAGGGTCTTTTTTAAAAAACACTGGTATTCAGGCTCCACACTCAGAGATTTGATTTCATTGCTCTGAAGTGGGACTTACCGGGGCATGAACCCGTGTCCGCTGCATCGGCAGGCGGACTCTCAACCACTGCGCTGCCAGGGAAGCCCGGCACTTGATATTTTTTAAAGGCTTCCTGAGAGATTTTTTTTCTAATTCTTTTTTTCCTTTTCCTTTTGAAATGACTTTACAGTTACAAAAAAGATGTAAGATAGTACAAAGAAGCCCCATATATCCTTCCCTCAGCTTTCCCAAATGTTAATGTCTTACATAACCACCATGTAATTATCAAAGCCAGATATTAACATTGGAACAATACCATTCAGTAAGCTACAGACCTTAATCAAATTTCATCAATTGTAATTTTGGATATTTTGAGTTGCTCCATCTCGTAAGTGACCTTTAATCTTTTCCAGGTGATTGTAATGTGCATCCAGGGTGAGAACTGCTATGTGGACTGTGGAGCCCTGAAGTTAGTTTTCTATGTGCAGACTTAATCGGCTGTATGTTGCACTTCCTCCCATTCTCTGACATGTAAGAGCCATGTCTGAAAACCCAGTGTATTTCTAAGCTATTGTTATGCTGCTGATGGGATGAATCATTTGAAGATTTCTGACTAATTTTTTGAAGCATCAGTTGTTCTATCTGCCAGGAGGAGAAATGAGGCTAATTGTATTCATAGCAAGGTTATTGGCACCCAGGTGAAAATAGAAAATGGTGCATTGGAGAAGGGAGAGTTAAGGAACTTTTCAATATTAACTCACAACTCAGTGATCTAGATCTTTGCTGAAGAGAATGGCATTCTCTGGATATAAATGTCTTGAATGCAATTTAGATTTTAATTAGAGATGTGCTGGAACTTAATGTAGAAATATTTATATAGCGAGGCCAAAAATGCTAAACTGAAAACCTTGCATTTCTTGCAGATGGTTTGTTAAATTAAAAAGTGTCTCTCAACCTCTAGTCTTGACCCTGCCGTTGCAAAGATGAGTCACTGAAACATCTGCCTGTCAGTTTTTCTGAGTGATTGGCTGGGTGCTCCAGCTGGATGCATCGCCTGACAATCCATTAAGCTGGGTAATTTATAAGGGTTTTTATTTTTATTTTCTCCTAAGGTAGTTGAACTACCTTTATCCAATTAGAATTTTCATCCTCATCTACTTAATATCTTCTGCTCTGAGTAAAAACAAACCTATGTGTCTTTGCTGTGTGCAAATTAGCCTGGTTCCCAAGGCCCCGGGGCTTAACAGAAACCCATCTATGAGTAAGTAAAAATGTTATTAAATTCAAAACCACATCCCATCACCAGCACTGGATTCCTCTAGGCTACAGATGTTCACTGTCAGCAAGTACTTCCTCTGTGAGACACCAGCTTGGAAGCGTTTGAACCTAATGGCATTACATGTGTGTTTATATCAGGAATCATACACACAGGTACATCGATGCCTTCAGCTTCCCGAAGGAAGCAGCCGGCTGCAGTGGTGTCAGCCAGCGGCAGGGCTCGTGGCCTGGCCGTCTGAGTTCCTGCCCAGGAAACTCTCTCACAAAGAGAATACACTGGGGGGCTTTTGAACACAATGCTTCTTCTGCCAAGAATGCCCTTCCCCCCACTAGTCCTCACCCCTTCCTCTCCTGGCTCCCTATCGCCACCTCCTCTCAGAATCTTTCTTGGATTTCCTCCCCCAACCTGGGTTAGAAGTCTTTTCTATGTATTTGCACAACGGTCAGTGCTTATATTGTACTGTAGTTTAAGTCAGTGTTCTCTTGTCTGGTTTCTCCACATTCTAGCACCTAGCCCAGTGCCTGCTACACAGTAAGTGCCCAAGACAGGCTTTTGTGTTTGGTGGGTAAACGAATCAGCCTAGCAACTGCCAAGTACTATGGTAGCTGTTTGTTTCCGTGTCAGCCGCCTGCTCTCAAGCTTTGCCAGCTGACCCTTCAGGGGAGTCATGGTCAGATCTGCCCTCCTCCCAGGTGCACACCTCCACATGTTCTGGAGGACAATGAGGGGCTGGGTGAGAGGAGGGACCCTTTGTGCCTGGAGGTTCCCAGTTCGGGGCCTGCTCTTGCTTTCTGGCTTTTCAGATGCACAGGTAATTCATTGTGGAAACAGTCCAGACACTTCTAAGGTTTCAAAGACTCAAGACTGGAGTTTCCTACTGAGGGAGGCTCTTGTTTCCTTAAAACCCTTCTCCACCTCCTCTTTCTGTGCCTCCCACACCTGACAACCAGGACTTAGTGGGTGGTTCACGCTTTAGCCTGGGCTGTCTGGGTTGCTCAAGTTTCCTTTCCTCTCCTCCCTGTTAGAACAGAAATCCATACATGAAGGTCCTTCTGGCTCCACTAGCACCATTCTCACAGAATGTCCTAAGAGAACCGTTCCCCCTCCCACCATCTGGAAAGCTTGGCCTTGCAGGGAGCTCTGCCCTCACACTGCTGGCCCCAGCTGACCAGACCAGGGGCGAGGCCCAGCCTGATGCCAGCAAACTCTGACTGGCTGATATGAGAGAGAAGGTGAATGAGCTGGTCAGCAAGAGTCTCTTGCATGGAGTTTAAATGAGGGAGCACGGAACCGTGCAGCGGAACAGGGCAGGGTGTGTCATGAGACGCTTGAGCGGCGGGACCTAGAGGGGGCCAGCTGCACAGCTACAGGCAGAGAGGAGGAGCAGCCATGCTTTTCTTTCCTACAGTGTCGCATCTTGTGTAAAGTCCTATGCTAAAAAGAATCAAATTTTCCCTTTCATTTTATTCATTTTAATCTAAAAATATACAAACCACTGCCCCCAGTGTCACAACTGTGTTCTTCTGAGTCCCCTGACAATCTGTAGATCTTATCTGGAAGCCATCTCTTTTCAATAGACTGTGTCTCCAGCTGATTTAAGTAGATTCTCTTCAACATTATTGGGGCAGCTCTGAAGATCTGCTAGAAATGACTCTCCCGCTGGAGATTCACCATCATGCTTGTGTTTGTGGTACCCCCGTGGCCACACAAGTCAGATTTACAGGCAAGGAAATGAGGCCAAGTAAGGGGAACATGTTCCACACTGTTGGAATATTGTGGCTCTTCTTCTGAGCACTTCCCAAATCACAGGCACCATTGACCTAAGGATAGCTCCTGGGGAGGCAAAGGAACTCGGAGGAAATATTAGGAACCAATGGGCCCAGCATTGAAAGGGTTAGGAAAAGAAGGATGAGAAGATTTCAGGGGTAAGCTTAGTAATGAAAACTGTGATCTCTGGGCTTCGGAATGATTGCAGCTTAGACTGTGTAAAGAACAAACACAAACACAGAAAATCTTCACTCTTATGTCTTAAATGAGGAGACCCATTAACATTATGAGATATTGGGTAGAGTTATTTTTATGCAATTTTGTGACTCTGTGAGCAACTTCAGAGAAAAGAAAAGCCAACACTTTCAGCAAAGGGAGCGCATGTGTTAACCTGGACAGACACAGTCATCTCTCTGTGTCCTGTGAGACAATCGCATGGCTTTGCCGGGTGGTTAAACTGTTGACATAGTTTAAGACCTTGCTTCTGCTCTGCCATTAAATCTTTGCAGAGATCTGTGAAGAAACCCATAAGGAGTTTGTATTTTGGTTTGATTTTTTCCTCTATGTTGGAGAGGGTTATTGAGTTCTCAGAAAATGGAAATTAGCCCTGTTCAAAGAGTCTCAAGAAGTTGCTTTTAAAAACATAACAGAAATTATGGGTTTTTCCTGCCTTCCTAGTCTTTATTCTATACCAGGGACAGCCAGCTGCATTAGTGGGATTGCTGACTGGCACCCAGAGGAAGGAGGCTCAGCACCTGCCTGAGGAGGTGAGACAGTGTCAATTGCAGTGATGGGCATGTGGAGATGAGTATTTTTCCACATAAACAGTACGGGATAATATGGCAATAATTAGAAGACAAATCTGCTGTAATATTGTTTACTGCTTCACAACAACAAGTTGGCAATTTATATCAAAAGTTGTGAATTTTGTGTTTCTTTTGCCCAGCAATTCCACTTCAGCAATCTATGCCAAAGAAACAAAGGATATGGAAGGGTCTTCATTTCAGCCTTGTTTATAATAGAAAAACCTGAAAACAACATAAATTTCCAACAGCTGGAGAGTGAATGAGTAAATTATGGCAGATTCAACAGAATATTATGCATCTGTTAAAAAATTTCACTGTAAAAATAATTTCTTGATATGCAAATATACTTATGAAATTGCTGCATTAAAAAGGACACAGATATAATAATACAGAATGAACCACTAAGTAATTGCCTGTTTGGGTGAAATTATGAATCACTTTTTTTCCTTCTTTTTGCCTATCCACATTTTATGATTTTCACCAGCATTTATAATTTTTTTCTTTAAAAAAGGAAAGAAAAGAAAACCAAACTGCTTATTGACTATTTGTAAAAAGCAAGAAACTTTGCACCACTTCTTGGTGTATGTGTAGAAGAGCAGTTGCATGAATGCACAGGAAGCAGGAGAAATGGGGAGTTCTGGGCTAGAAGAGCTGGATAGAAGGGAGGAGGGAGGTCAGTGTGTGAGCAGAAGCTAAGCTGCTATTACAGGAAAATCCCAAATTCAGTGACTCGAAGAACAAAGGAGTTTGTCTTTCGTGGCCAGGATAAGCATTCCTGGACAACGGGCGGTGCTGTCCACTTCCTGTGGGGCCAGGCTCCTTCCATCTCGAGGCTCTGCTTCTCCAGCACTTTGTCATTCATTGCATGTGTGATGGAGGCACTGCACACCAGAAGCGGCCCCTGTCACAATGCGTCCCACAGGTGAGAGCTTTGTCCACGACCTGACCTGACCCAACACACTGATTCTTGGTCAAAGAAACACGGGTCTTCCAGGTTCCGTGTGGCTGGGGTGACCCCAACAATGGTGTTTCTGTGGTGTAACTAAGAGGGTCCTTTGGACCAGACAGGGAGCCAGTGGGGACTGTGCACCATCAGTCATAGTGGATGGCAGTGCAAAAAAATGATCCAAATGACCACGAACAAGACAAATGATGTCATAAACCCTTCCTTTGTGAGCTCCCACATGCCACCATACTCTTCCTTATCTATCTGTAGGTAGTCGCTGAAGTAGAGGTGCAGGACATCTGCATTGATCAGGAAGAATCCTGCTATTCCCAAGAAACCTCGCAATGGCAACAGTCCCCAAATGACACCTAGGACCACAGCAATGATCTGTTGGAACCAGTAAATCACAACTGACCTAACTGCAAATGTGGTGTGGTTGGAATGCACATGTCTGGCTTTGATTCTTCTCCTGTGGAAGAAGGGCAGAGTGGATTTTGGTGGACCACGAGAATCTCCACTGGAGGTCTATGAGCTGAGTGTAGTCACAATGAGCAGTGAGGCAAGGCAGGAGAGCAGAGAGAGCAGGTGAAGGAAATGGAAAGCATAACCACTGCTGGCAACTTTCAACCAGTGTTTCTTGTTGAAATATTAAATGATGATTCTCAATAGTACATAGATGGACAGTGTACAGGTGTGCTAAGCACTTTTTTCGTAATTCCTGATGTGCCAGCATCACTCCTTTCTCTCCTGCTCAGGAAAGAGTATCAGCATTCAAGGTAATGTGACATTGTTATGAGGAGGTCTCCATGGGCTCCTGCCTGGGCTTCTGCAGCAGCCTCCTAACTCACCTTCTTACCACGCCCCCCCATCCATTATCCACAGCCAGAGAGATCTTCTAAAACCAAGTAAAAGCACCTCATTTCCCTGCTTACAGTCTCTTCAGAAGCTTTCCAGTGTTTTTAGGATAGTTTAAAGCTTTAAAGCTTTAAATCACTAAGTTTAAAATTTAAACTTAAAGTTTAAACCACTAGTTTAAGTTTAAAGCTTTTACCTTGATTCACAGTGTCCTCTGCAGTATGGCCCCTGCCTACTCCAATAGCCCTGTGACTTTGCTGATCTCCAGCTACACTGGTTGTATCAGCTCTTGATTATAAAGAACCTTTCTCTTCTACCTCAGGGCCTTTGCACATGCTGTTCTCTCCACCTAGAGCACTCCGCACTCTTCTTGCTCTTCTCCTGGACAACCCCTCCTCATCCTTCAAGATCTTTGAGTAAACATTGCTTCCTCACACGGACTACCTGTCTCCCCAAACCAGTCAACACACCTGTGCTGTATATTTCCACACCCCTTCACACTTTCAGAACTCCTATAAAACATGAAACTTATGTAATAATGTCTTCTTCACTCAACAGTAGTGAACCCTGAGGACAAGGGTCCAAATCTGTTTTGTTAGACTCTGTGTTAAATGGGTGAACCAAAAATGATTTGGATTCTTTAGGATGATAGAATCCTTTCAAATGAAGAGATTTAGAATGAGGAGGGAGTTAACTTGGGGAAGGGCTGCCAGCCTGAGGAGAGAGGATTTCCATGAAGAATGTTAAAAGGTGCGCAAAGCATTCACTAACCTTGAGGGAGAAACCTGAGTTTTAGATATTGAAGAAGCTGAAATAGGTAGGAATTAGATATTTCAGAAGGTGCAAAAAGTAAATGTGTCTGACCTTGTTTTCAGAGCATTCCTGGCCTCTGGGATATATTTGTATGCATATATTTTAATAACATACAAATATATTAGCCTGGA
Source organism: Neophocaena asiaeorientalis asiaeorientalis (assembly GCF_003031525.2). Taxonomy (NCBI): domain Eukaryota; kingdom Metazoa; phylum Chordata; class Mammalia; order Artiodactyla; family Phocoenidae; genus Neophocaena; species Neophocaena asiaeorientalis. Next base: position 242,313 of record NW_020172294.1, on the reverse strand, counting down.
GGCATTGTAGGTAGGGAGATGGGTGGAAGGACAATAGTGAGTCCATGTGGGGGTGAGAGAGAAGAGGGGAAAGAATGAAAAAAAGTGTCCACTATTCTGTATTTTGTACATCAGCTTAACAAATAGTTTTGATGACTTACCAATGTGCTAGGCACTGTGCTGGACACTTTTGCAGGTGGCAGGAAGGTAGTAAGGAGATAGAGGATTGAAAGCTCAAGGTCTGTGAATGCACAGAAGAGAAAAGAATTTCCCTGGGCCAGGTGGGTGAAAGTGTCACAGAGAGGCTGAATTTGAGCTGGGTGGGCTTTAAAGAAAAATTGGAATTTTCCAGTCAAAAAAGAGGAAAAATGGTATTCTAGAAAAGGGATAACCTGAGTTTGAAAAATCTCAGAGTGCTTGGGCAGTAGTGAGAAACAAGAGTGCGCTGTGCATCAGGAACCAGGGCTGGAAAGCAGCGATGATAATACTAATAGCTGACGTTTGGTAGACCTTCTTATGCACCAGACACTGCCTAAGTGTTTTACCAACATTATCGCAGCTTGTAAGGGGCAGAGTCAGGGTTTGAGCCAAGGCAATCTGACTCCATAACCCACACTTGTAAGCACAGGGCTATTCCACATTGTCAAGGAGACTGAACGCCATGCTAAGCTCCTGGGAGGGGCTGAGAGCTTGGGAAAGATTTTATCATTTGGAAAATGACCCATTCAGACTGTGCTTTAGAAAGTTCATTCTGAGAGCTGTGTGCAGGCTGGATGTGTAAGATGTCACGAGGCAGAAAACATGGGAACCTGTCCACCATCAGGAAATGAAGAGTCTCCCTAACAAGCAGAACTCATGTGTGAGCCAATGAAATGCTAGCGCTTTTGCCGCAGGTGAAAATATGAGTTCTAAAAGGGCTCAGAGACAGCAGAGCTAACCTGGCTGGATGGAATGCGTTCATTTTAACTTGAAAGAAGGTAAAGTTAGTGTGTCCAAGTGGAGATTTTCTTTGCCTCTTGGCAGTGAAATGACCCTGTTTTTGTCCCCAAATATACTGGTTGTGTCCCCCTAAAATTCATGCTTATCCCGAACCTCAGAGGATGACCTTATTTGGAAATAGGGCCTTACAGATATAATCAGTTAAGATGAAGTCAGTCTGGAGTAAAGTGGACCCTAAAGGCAATATGACTGGTGTCCTTACAAGAAGAGGAAAAGAAACATAGAGACTGACACAGATATACAGGGAGAAGGCCACGTGAAGGTAGAGACAGAGATTGGAATGATGCATCCACAAGCCAAGGACTGCTAAGGATTGCTGGCAACCACCAGCTGCTGGAAGAGACAAGTAGGGATCCTCCCCTGTAGGCTTCACAAAGAGAGTGGCTCTGCCTGCCGACACCTTGATTTTGGACTTCCACCCTCCAGAACAGTGAGGGAAAAAATTTCTATTATTTTAAGCCACCGAGTTTGTGGTGATCTGTTATAGCAGCCCTAAGAAACCTTCAGGGAGGCTGAGAAACCAGAGCTGATGTCCTCTCCACCTACCCAGAGTCCACAGTCATAATGCTGAGGTTAACCAGACTAACAACTGCATGTCAAGGTCATGGACTCTGGATTTCAAGTTCCCCCTCCACCACTTAATAAGTGGGTGACCTTAGACAAGTTACTCAATTGCCACATGCCTCGGATTTATACCTGTAAGATGTGGTTAATATTATTTAGTTCCTACCTCACAGGGTTGTTTTGAAGATGAAGTGAGTTGTACATTAGCATTTAGAGCTGTGGTTCTATTACCCTTATTGTCACCAGTGACATCATTCACTGGGGTTTGGGTTGGGGTACAAGATGCCCTAGACCTTCATCGCTTATCTTGCCCTGCTCTAACCAAGTATGCCCCTGCCTCTGTGCTCTGGATAGTGAAAGTTCAACATCCATGCTGCTGTGTACGCCGCTTTGGTGATGAGGGTGATGGGGGCTCCGTACACAAATATACAGGGCACAAGGCTGATTAAACACTTGTGTGCATCTCAGATTCAGGTCTGCCTGTGATTCAGATAGTGTGGTGTCCCAAGGGCCTACACACCAGGGCTGCTGGGAGGTTGTTTGCTCCAGAAAATGTGGTGCAAGTTGCCAAGAGATGCTGAGAGGCCGCAGCTGTTGGATCCCAGGAATCACACCTCCAGGTCCCACAAGGCCCGTTTCAAATGCAAGAGCCTGGGAAGAGTTCCAAAGCATCACTTGGAGTCTCTTTCCCAGACCTGGCCCAGCCTACACCAGATAGAAACCACTGAGCACACCAACCCTGGGTTTCACGTTGGCATTGGAAAAAACTTGAGAAGAAATTGAAGTGTTCTGTGGGATTCTTACACTAGCCTGCCTAGGTTTCTTAAGACTCTTGACTTCTCAAGACCCAGGCTTTCCTAGGTCTGGGAAGGCGGTCATTCCTTCCACCCTCAAGGGTTCTGGCTTATGGAAAATAAACACAAAGAATGGAATATAAACACAAAGAACTGAGCCGAGCAGGGGTCCATATATCACCTTTATTTCCAAAAGAAAGGGCTCCCCAGTAAACTGCAGACTTGAGGTTAAAATGGGTCTTTATGTACCTTCCCCCACCTTAAAATCAGATAGATCTCCGCATTGTGGTAAAGATGGCTGCAAACCCTTTGCCCCTCCTCCCATTTCATGTAAGATCTATGGCCCCTATTCTTGAATCTGGTAGGATCTTTGACCAAAAGAATATGGGGTGGAAGTGACACTGTGCCAGTTTCCCCACTTTCTTTTTCTGGTCTTTTGGGAGACTCACTCTTAGAGCCCTGAGTGGCATGTGAGATGTCCAACTACCCTACTGGAGGGACCATGTAGTGAGGCTCTGAGACTCCATGGAGAGGAAGAGGTGCCAGCTGAGCCCCACCTTCCAGCCATGCCTGTTATGGTGCCAGGACTTGAGTAAAGCTGTCTGGGAATCCCCAACCCAGCCCAGCCACCAATTGAATGTGACAGAGTAACCATGGTCACTGCCATGTGGAGCAGAATTGCCCAAATTCCTGATCTATAAAATTGTGATATATGATAAAATTGCTGTTGTTTTCAGCCACTAAGCTTTGGAGTAGTGTGTTACTCAGGAAGAGATAATCAGAACATTCACCCAGTCCCAGATGGAGATGCTGGGTGCTGAGAACAGAGGTCTTGTTGGCAGGACAAGCAAGCCCTCTCTGGTTGTTCTTAACAAAATGAGACCCCAGGGCACCTGAGCCCAGGGGTTCAGGAGTGAGAGGGGAGCGATGAGCCCAAGACTTTACGGGCACGGACCTGCCCCTGGTGGACAGACCCAGTGGGTGTCAGCTTCCTACCACTCTCACTGAACAGATAAACCCCTATCTGGAGGACTTCTTCAGAGGGTGGAAGTGTTTGCAGAAGGTTCTTCTTCTGTGAAAACCTGAGAATAGAGGAGTAAATATCATATGCTAACTGAAAAAAAACAGAAACGAATTATCTGGTTTGACTTCACAAAGCAAAGACATACTTGGAACTGGTGAGATAGAATCTGGCAAAATATTGGATTTTCCCTTCCCAATCTGTCTTTAATCCAGAGCAGGCCAGGTCCTATTATATGCTTTCTTGGCGCTTTTTATTTCTCCCTTGGAATGCTTTCCAACATTATAATTAATCTTTCATGGGGTTATCTGTTTAATGTCTGTGCTTCCCTACCCTGAAAGCTCCAAGATGGCAGGGCATTTTTCTCCACTGAGTCCCTAGGGCCCAGCACAGTCTTGCTTACCATAGATGCCCAGAAAGTATTTACTGAAATGCATAAATAAATAAGGTGTCCCTAACATTTGGCTTGTGGAGCCCTGATTTTACCTACTCCTCCAGCCTCATCCTATGAGCCAGCCCCTCAGCCCTCTTGTTCCTCAGCTTCCACACGGAGTCCTTCCAGCAGGTGGCTGGCACTCCTGGCCTTTCCCTGTGAACCAGTTGCAGAACATTAGTTTCTCTTTAGTTTGCACTCAGTTGAACTGTGTCAGCACAAGAAGAAAACCGTAAGTGCCAGGAGGCAGATTTTCCCGTCCCCACCTTCTACTTCCAAGTTGGCTGTGTGACCCTAAGCACACCACCTAACAGATTGAACTCAGCCTTCTATTAATAAGCATAATCTCTGCTCTGCCAGCCTCACATGGCAGCTGTGGAAACCCAATCAGAAAACGAGGCCAAGATTTTTGTAAAGCCCTCCTTCAAACAATTAACAGTGGAAGTGCATTCATCGGTTTGAAATAAAACACAAACTTTGTCCATGGCTGAGGACTTTTTAAAAAACAGCTTTATTGACATAAAATTCACATACCATGCAATTCACCATTTAAAAGTTGCAATTCAATGATTTTTAGTATGTTCACAGAGTTGTGTAACCATCACCACAATCAATTTTGAACATTTTCATCTCCCCAAAAAGAAACCTCATACCCATTAATAGTTACTCCCCATTTCACCTCTGACCCCCCCAGGCCTAGACAACTACTAATCTACTTTCTGTCTCTATAAATTTGCCATTTCTGCACATTTCATATAAATTGAATTATAAAAAATGTGACCTTTTTTGCCTGGCTTCTTTCATTTAGCACAATTTAAAAAAAATAAATTTATTTTAATTTTTGGCTGCATTGGGTCTTTGTTGCTGCGTGCGGGCTTTCTCTCGTTATGGCGAGTGGGGGCCTCCCAAAAAGAAACCTCATACCCATTAATAGTTACTCCCCATTTCACCTCTGACCCCCCCAGGCCTAGACAACTACTAATCTACTTTCTGTCTCTATAAATTTGCCATTTCTGCACATTTCATATAAATTGAATTATAAAAAATGTGACCTTTTTTGCCTGGCTTCTTTCATTTAGCACAATTTTAAAAAAATAAATTTATTTTAATTTTTGGCTGCATTGGGTCTTTGTTGCTGCGTGCGGGCTTTCTCTCGTTACGGCGAGTGGGGGCCACTCTTTGTTGTGGTGCGCAGGCTTTTCATTGCAGTGGCTTCTCTTTTGAGGAGTGTGGGCTCTAGGTGCACGGGCTTCAGTAGTTGTGGCTCATGGGCTCTATCGATTAGTCAAATGTTAGACCACTTGAATTAAGCCTCTAATTTTTTTTTCCTCTCCAAGTCATCTCTTGGTCTTTTTGTTCTACGTTGTTTTATTTAAAATAAATTTATTTATTTATGGCTGCATTGGGTCTTCGTTGCTGTGTGTGGGTTCTCTCTGGTTGTGTCGAGCAGGGGCTACTCTTTGTTGTGGTGTGCAGGCTTTTCATTGCAGTGGCTTCTCTTTTGAGGAGCGTGGGCTCTAGGTGCACGGGCTTCAGTAGTTGTGGCTCATGGGCTCTAGGGCACAGACTCAATAGTTGTGACGCACGTGCTTAGTTGCCCCGTGGCATGTGGGATCTTCCCGGACCAGGGCTTGAACCCATGTCCCCTGCATTGGCAGGAGGATTCTTTACCACTATGCCAACAGGGAAGTCCTGGCACAATATTTTTAAGATTCATCCATGTTGTACCAAATAATATTTCATTGTATGAATATGTTGTCAGTTGATGGACATTTGGGTTGTTTCCACTTTTTGGCTATTATGAATAACATTGCTGTGAATGTCCATCTACAAGTTTTGGTGTACACCTGTGTATTCATTTTTCTTGAGGATATAAATAGGAGTAGAACAGCTGGATCATAATGTAACTCCATGTTTAACATCACTACTAAGGAATTTACTGCTTTGGGAATAGAAAAATCAGGCTGTTCTGAATAGCAGGTGCATGTGTGTTATACACGTGTGCAGGAGCAGTGCTGCTGAGGTAAGTGGAACAACTTTTGAATATCATCTTGTATTCAAAGTGATTTTTGGCAAATCAATTCTTTGTGGCCCTGAAATTTCTGCCTGTCTGCTTCCTTGTCTGAATGTTGTCCCTATGGGGTGACAAAAGTTCATCCGTCAATTAGAAGACTGAAAAATTCACTGAAAGCATTCTAAAAGAATCAGTTATATGAAACTGACAATACAGAGTACTGTGAATGTTATTATTAGTTGTCATATGTTATGTGCCTTTTAGATCTGTACAATTTATGATCAATATATGGACAAATACATGTGTACACATTTCCCCCCAAAAGCCGTTGTTAGACTCGTACCAGTGTTTCTGTCCGTGTTCGAGTAACTGAACTAGGAGCTCTGGCAGAGGGTGGGGGCAGACAGGGAAGGTGAGTTTTTAAATTCCCAGGACAAGACCAGGTAATTGCCAACTATAGACTGTAATCCTTCCACAGACCCTTGCCTTGCCCCTCTGTAGCAATCCCTGACGCCTTCTTTTAGGGTCTGCTTCTTCTGGGCTTGAATTCTCACCAGTAACTCTGAATCCCCTCTCTGTTTTAGGGGAGTCCCATTTAAGTCACCTCCTGCTTATATCCTTGCCTGATCCCAGAACAGGAAAGGCCTGATTTCCTATACTGGAGCCCCACGTCCTGCATCCTAGAAGGTGTTCATGACAAACACACATCAGGATGACCCCAGTGTGCTTCTCTGCTGGCAAAACCGGTCCTTTGGGGAAGAATAGTCTCTGGCAGGCACTAGAAAGATACTCTTGAGTTTCTAGGCTTTGATTGCACCGGTTTTCTTTGAGTTGCTTCTTCTTACAAACACAGAGGCAAAGAGCCTGCTGATGTCACTAGAGTCAGCTGTCATGTCTGGGGTGGGTGCCTCCTGACTTGAGGGATGTTAGTTCCCAGTGATGACAGTCTCTGACAATACTCTTAGCATTTTCCTCTCGAGCCATTTCCGTAGGGCTGATTCAGTACTGCATGATCTAGTGCCTTTTTTTTTTAAGGTAAGGCTCAGACTTCAGTTCACCTGTTTAGTTTTCCTTTACACAGGCGTGTTTGGAAGGACTCTGGTGCAATTGCATTCCTGCCTGTCCTAGCAGGGCCTCTGGCTCTCGGGCAGGAGCTCTGTTCCTCTCTGTCCCTCCTGCCTGCTGCCTCCCAGGGGCGCCAGTCAGTCAGCCACCTGGTAACTCAGAGGAAAGTCTATGGCCTTAGTCTGGGAGACCTCAGGAGACCAGAGTGTGAGAAAAGAAGGGGTGGAGACAAGAAACCACTTGTTTTCTCTCTGATCCCAGGCTTGACAGAATTCACTCATTCTGCCTCCAGCCCCCCAGAGCTTTTATAGCTTTGTCTGCGATCATCATACTCCTGGAAGAATAAAGGTTTTTGCCTGACACCTGAGACTGGGATTGCTTCTTATTCAGTGTCCTTGATCCCTGCACACCACAGGCTCACAGGCCTGAGTGTTGAAATGTCAAGTCTGTGGAGAAAGAAGTCTCAAAGAAGTTTCAAAATGACAGTTTTGAAAGAGAAAACCCTGTTACTAAATGTATAAAGACTTTTGCAGAACAGATAAGATTTATTTAATGATTACTGCCATAAGTAAATTGGCATATTGATCTCTTTGTCAGGGAAATAAATTGATCAGATGCTCACATCACATCATTGGATCAATTTTACTGCACCTGATGAGCTGAGAGCATTCTTCATTGGATACATGTTCACACCCTAATTGATATATTCCTTAATTTTATTATAAGCCACAGGATTGCTTCTGGGGATAACAATTTATTTTTTATTGGCAAGAGCTCCAGAGCAGAAGGTGTGTGGTATTTCCCAAAAGTGATGAAAACTGAGACACATGAGAGATCAGCTGGAAAACACCTCTGACTTTTGGATCCAAAGGAGACGCCCCTGACAGGTGTTGCACCTATGCAATTCACATGCAAATGGAGAAAACATGAGATGCTCACAAGTTGTAACTTTGAGTGGTTTATTACGGTTGAGTTACAGTAAATTAGACTCTGGTCCAGTTTCCTATGCACAGTATTTTACCAGCTACCGAATCACCACTTTCTCTGCCTCATTTGCTTTCCTGGTGCCATTGGGGAGACTTGGAGCTTTCTAGGATGCAGAAAACTAGGGCAGACCCATTTCCCCTGGAAGCTCATCTCTAAACAGTGCTGACAGCACCCACCATGCCCCAGTCGTGAAATGTATGGCTAGCTTACCTTAAGCTCTCTCCTAGTCCTTCATGCCGATGCTATTCAAACCTTGCCCAGATATTTGCAGGTGCAAACCAATCCTGAATAAGTAATTGCCTGCAGAGTTAAATTGTTTGTAGTGTTTAGTATTCTGCTAGCTTCTCTCATGCATTTTGGGATTTTTAAGTGCAACCAGGAGCAAACATGTACGGGAGGGTGCCTACAGCAGAGAAGCAGAGTGTGTGAGTGTAGAACTTTTGGTCCAATCCAGCCCTCCACCCCCACCTAGCACCTGATGTGATTATTCCATGCTAAAAAATAGGAGTGTTATCACAGTTCTTCTGCAGGGGGGAAGCTTTGTGGAAAGAGATTGTCTTTGTTTTTTTCCCCGCTCCCTTCCCAAGTCCTTGAGCGTCAGATGGACGAGTGCTGTCTGATTATAATGTGCGTGCAGGATGGGTTGGGGAGGTGAGAGCAAACTCCACTTATGCCCATGGTCAGAGTCAAGGCCAGGGCAGAAGGGCTTGCCCAGTTCTCTCACTCTCAAACTGCAGCACTGAAAACAGTACCTGTGTGTAAAAATTCATCTTAGAAGACTACTGAATTTTGCTCTTGTACTGCTATACTTGGAAAAAAAAAGAGGATTAGAGAATAGTAGATGTAAATGTGAGAAGAATAAGTTCTTAAATATTTATTCAATTCCTACTTATTACAAAGCAAGAAGGTTTCCCCAGCTATGGACTATTGGAACCACCTCCTAATGAGGTTCTTTGGTGACATCAAGGAGTTTACAGTGTAGTCCAGGAGTCAAGGTATAAACATAAAAGTTATGGTAATATAATAAATAGTATACAATAGCAACTTTTAGCATATATAGGCATACCTTATTTTACTGTGCTTTGCTTTATTGCACTTCGCAGATATTGCATTTTTTACAAATTGAAGGTTTGTGGTAACCCCTGTGTCGAGTAAGTCTACTGGCGCCATTTTTCCAACAGCATTTGCTCACTTCATGTCTCTGTGTCACATTTTGGTAATTCTCACAATAATCCAAACTTTTTCATTATTGTTATATTTGTTATGATGATCAGTGATCAGTAATCTTTGATATTACTATTGTTAAAAGGTTACAACTGGCTGAAGGCTAAGATGATAGCATTTTGGGGCAATATAATGTTATAAAATTAAGTTGTGTACACTGTTTTTAAGATATAATGCTATTGCACACTTAATAGACAACAGTATAGTGTAAACATAACTTTTATATGCAGTGGAAAACCAAAAAGTTTGTGTGACTCGCTTTTTTTCAATATACTCTTTGTTATAGTGGCCTGCAGCTGATCCTGCAATATCTTCAAGGTATGCCTGTGTAGAATTTTCTCTTATTTCTTCTGGAAGAACTCTCCTAGTTATGCTGGAATATGCTGGAATAACTCTCTTATGAAAGTACCTGGAGCAGTTATGCAAACATACCCAACTGACCCAATAGCCTCTGTTCTGGGAGGAATGAGCAAGAGGGGTTGGGTAAGGAAGTGAGGATGGATTTTCCAGGAAGCAAAAAGTGGGCCCTGAAAGAAGAGCTCTACCCCTATACTCCATCCAAGTAATGGCAGTGAAGAATGTCTGCCGTGGGCACAAGTGGAAGAGAACACTCCACACTGAGGTACTGGAGATTTTGCCCCAGCACATCATCATTTCTCCTAAACATTGCACCATGGACTTAATGACATCCCTGTGCTAGAGGGGATGCATCTGTCTGTGACTGAAGCACTGTCAGGTCCTCTGGAGGTTTACCCTGTACAGCAGTCCCCCCCCGCCATATGCAGTTTTGCTTTCCGTGGTTTCAGTTACCTACTATCAATGGTGTTCTAATAATATTAAATGGAAAATTACAGAAAAAAACTATTTGTATATTTTAAATCACACTTCGTTCTGAGTAGCATGATGAACTGCTCAGCATCTGCTTCATCCCACCTGGGATGTGAATCCTCCCTTTGTCTGGCATGTCCCTTCCATTTGTCACTTAGTAGCCATTTTGGTTGTCAAGTTGACTGTCACAGTATCCCAGTGCTTGTGTTCAAGTCACCCTTATTGTACTTAATAATGGCCCCAGAGCTCAAGAGTAGTGATGCTGGCAATTCAGATATTCCAAAGAGGAGCTGTAGAGTGCTTCCTTTAAGTGAAAGTGTGAAAGTTCTCTACTTAATAAGGAAAGAAAAAAATCTTATGCTGAGGTTGTTAAGATCTATGGTGATAACAAACCTTCCACCCATGAAATTGTGAAGAAAGAAAAAGAAGTTTGTGCTAGTATTGCTGTTACACCTCAAATTACAAAAGTTACAGCCATAGTGTGTAATAATTGCTTAGTTAAGATGGAAAAGACACTAAATTTTCACAATTAAAATATGTTGAGAGAGACTGCATTCACATAACTTTTATTATAGTATATTGTTATAATTGTTCTACTTTATTTTTAGTAGTTGTTAATCTCTTACTGTGCCTAATTTATAAATTACACTTTATCATAGGTATGTATGTATGGGAGAAAACATAGTATGTATATGGTTTGGTACTCTTAGTGGTTTTAGGCATCCACAGGGATCTTGGAACATCCCTTGTGGATAAGGGGGATATATGGTACAGGGTGAGCTGAGCTGCTATAAATAACTAAACTCCCCCACATCAACTGGATAAACAATATATCAGTTTATTCCTCTCTCATGTAATGGTCCAAATTCACTCCTTTCCATGTAGTGATTCAAGAACCTAGGCTGGAGGCTGGTGGCTGACTTTTCCAAGGGTAGGTGTCTTAGCTTGTGTAATCCCATTAGAAAGCAGAGTCTGAGGCAAGGACTTGGCACAGGGGTTTTATCTGGGAACTTAATTTTGGGATCCATGGGACTATGAAGAAGTTTTGGGGAAAACTGAAACAGGGATTGAGGTGAAGCCAACGCAAGGGTGGTTATCAAGCTGGTCCCATTGTGGGAAACTGAGGCGCCATCTCACTGGGACATTCTGAGGTGTTGTGTATTAGTTTCCCAGGGCTGCCGTGACAAATACCATAAATGGGTGGCTTAAACCTCAGCAATGTATTGTCTCACAGTTCTGGAGGCTGGAAGTCTTAGATCAAGGTGTTGGCAGGGTTGGTTCCTTCCAAGGGCTGTGAGAAAGAATATTTTCTAGGGCTCTCTCCCAGATTTTACTGATTTGCTGGTAACATTTGGTGGCCCTTGACTTGTAGAAGCATCACCCCAATCTCTTCTTTTATGTTCACATGGCGGTCTCCTTGTGTGCGTGCCTCTTTCTGTGTCCCAATTTCCCCACTTTATAAGGACATCAGTCATGTTAGATTAAGACCCACCCTAATGACCTCATGTTAACATGATCATCTGAAAAAACACCATTTCCAAATAAGATCACATTCACAGGTACTAAGGGCTAGGATTTCAACATCTTTTTGAGAACACAATTTAACCCATAATAAGCCATATAGACTCTACTTCAGAACTGTCTGCCCAAGGGGACAAAGAGGGAAGCACAGGCTCATGGCTTCCAATGTCAATGCCCCATGGGATGTAAACTCTCCTGTTCTTCCAGATTTCACTGTGTGAGTGGCCAGTGGATCCTGCTGGCACCCCATACACCAGCTTCAGAGAATCTCCAGGCCAGAAAATGAGAGATATACCAAGCAGCTATCAGAGTAAAGCTGTGGGAAGCTCTCAGGGTAAAAGTTGGGCTCAGAAGATGTGAGATGAGGCAAAGAGGTATCTGACATGGGGGGTGAGATGTTCCTATAATCCACTGCTCATACCTTGATGCTATCCCTGCTTGTCAGCCTCTCTTACTGGACTGGGAGCTCCATGAGGGCAAGTTCATGCAGGTCTTTTTCACTCTTGTATCTCTTGCTACAGCAGAATGCGTGGCACATTAAAAACAATAATTCATACTGAAAGAATAAAGGGATGTGGGGGTGCATGTTTAGTCCCAATATCTCTGTCAAGGCTGGATGTTTTGGAGACTTGAAGCAGCTACAGAAGGCTGCTTAAGTGAATTGGGGAATAGGATTCTCTGCCATCCATCTTTCACACACAGTTAAACCATTGGGAAGTTTAGAAAGAATGATCTACCTCCTCTTCTCCCCACTCTTCCCTCCCTGCCCGTCCCTACCCCACTGCCTCGCCCTTCTAACTCCTGAGAGATGGAAGTACAGCAAAGCACTTAATTTTTTCTTAAGTTGATGTTTCTCAACTGGGTTTTTTTTTTGTTGTTTTGTTTTTGTCTTTGTTTTTCTGTGAAACCACCTTATAATGTGTCTTTTAGGTATTTTAATAATCAAATCCCTCTGGACAGGATCCAGGATGGAGCCTCAGTGGAACAAATGGTGCTATAACAAGATTACTGCATACTACTGTTAACTCTGTCTCCTTTATTTCAACATGGGCTTGCAGAGAAAGAAGAGAGGTCATCTGTAAAATGCTCATTTAAGAGTAATTTCTAAGCATCTGTCTGCACTGAGTGCTGCATTAGGTACTAAGTGTATGGAGCGTGTTCATTTGGGATCCTAACAAGGTCATGCCAAAGCACTTACCCATTCGGCTCAGACTGGGTGTATGAGGACACTATGACCTGCCTCTGGGAGTCGCTCATTAACAAAACAGAAAAATAAAACTGTTTTGTACTGACCTCAAAACACTTGTCAGGCTTCTGACCCTGCAACATGGGCTAGGTGCAAGCACATGCTCGTGAGTCGCTTGCGCCTGTGATGGGGACTTGCTTCCATCTCCCTTCTCCATGGTGCATCCCTGGAGCCTCTGCAGCCTCTGGTTGTCTCAGGGATGATCTGTGTAGCCCAGAGCAGAGCACCATGCTCTGGGGGCTTGTGAAGACCCGGTTGGCTGTGTGCCATCTCTTCCCCTCCTCATCACTTTAAAATCAGGGGACCTTTACATAAAGCATTGCATGAGGGTTGCATTGGGGCAGATAAGGTTCTCCATGCCCCTTCCCCCTGTGCTCACTCCAGCAGCTGATGATTCACTGGTATAAACCTTTCCCACCACAGAGGCTGTCTATGGGGAGATGGCTGTGTATTGTTGGAACAGTCACCAGGCCTTATTCTCCCCCCTAGATGAGTAGGGAGCAGTATGAGTAGGGGTCAGGGGAAGAATCACCAAAATGGGGGGCGGGGGGGAAGAGTATTGTGTGGATCTGCAAGGAGGGAGTTGGAGGGGTGTGTGGAAAATGGCCTCCCACCTCCACCACCATGATGAATAGCCGAGGAAAAATGAAAAGCAGGGTGAACGCTTCCTGCCTGAGGAGGGTAAACTTTTAGGGCCAGTTCTTCCCACTGCTCAGTGTAGAAGAACTGGAAGCCCCAGCAGAGGATTTGCGGAGGGCACATTCTAGTGGCTCCTTCTCCGATTTGGAGGCAGACAACTGAATTCATCCTGTTAGCTGGGAGGCCTTGCTCAAGCAACTGAATTGCCAAGTCTCGTTCCCTCCTCTGAGAGTGGGAATTATAGTAGAACCTACCTCAGAAGGTTATTGTGAGAATTACATGAAAAAAAACATGTAAGGCTGCTTATCATAGGACCTGAAAATAAAACCAGATTTTAATAATCAGTATTATCTATGACATGGGGTGTTCTCCTCAAGGGCTTCATTATCATCTTGCTTTAGTGATTAGCCAAGAAAGAGATAGTGCTGTTTTAGGACGGGCCTGAGAAGCAGGCGAATTGGCCATCCATGCTGAGGAGGAGATGTCCCATCAGACAGAGGAACCCTGGTTCTCTGGGTGGAGCTGTGCAGGCCCCTCAGTGGCTGTCCCTTAGAACCCCAGAGAGACTTCTGACCCCTCTCTCCTCAGACTTCTAACTACCAGGCTCTGACCCAGCCTGGTAACCATGCCTTCTAAGGAATCTTTTTCTTGGTTGTTAATTCAGACAATGTCCTGACCTTGTCCTTGTGACCTGGGTGACGTCTGACGGGTAGGGTGGACTCAGAACATTTAAGAAGGGCCAGGAACTACTTGTAGTTACACTAGGACTTGAGTAACCAGTGGTTCCCGAAATCATCAAAAAAGAAGATCTTACAAAACAGATGGGTTTGCAAGTCTCTGGAAAAAAATACACAAAGAATAAACCCCCTGATCATGATGCTTGCTTCAGGAAGATCCCAGAGACTGATGAGGCTCGCCCATATTTGTGTTCTCTCTTCTTGTGCTGCCATGGCTGGATTATATATCCCAGGCTCCATTGCCATTAGGTTGTTGGGGGTCGGGGTGGGGCACATACCTGAGTTCCAGCGAATGCAGTGTGAGTGGAGGTGATATGGTCCATAAGTACCTACCACTTATGATCCTCTCTGTCTCCCTGTTCACCAGCGGACTGGAGAAGACCATGGTGATTTAAAAGAGGGCAGAGTCATAAGCTGGAAGGAGTCTGGATCCCTGCATGACTGCATGGTCCCTATCTCATGAAATTATGTTGTAAGGAAGAAACAAAGCATTATTGTATTATGTCACTGAGATTTTTGAGGTTGTTATAGCAGCTAGCTTTATTTAACCAAATATAGTTTATTTAAGATTATACTTTTCTCACACGCTGCAAGATGGGGACCCTAATTCTAGGTAGATTGTATAGGTGAGCATGATGCCATTTTGTATTTGAACATGTACTCTTTACTTTGACCAAGGACATTGAAGGTTGTTTGTAATAAGGCTTTAAACATCATTCATTTTAATGTGTTCCCCCACCCATCTCCTCTATGTTCCACTTTTGCCCTTCCCCCATGCCCTACTGCCACCAAAATGGCATTGCATTCTGACTGTGTGTCAAAGAAAAACACGGAGAATCTGAGAATCTGAGACTTTTAAGCTGTGGGGAAATTTATAAAATATTGAAACTCAAAATTGAGAATTATGTAACCCCAAAGAATAGCTATCTTTTGAATATATCTTTTCAGTTTCTTTCTAATACATAGGTGTACATATACATACAGTTATTGGTAAGAGTTCCAGCTAGAATTTATTGAGAGGTTACTACGTGAGAATCACTTTTAAATATTTCTAATTCTCAGAGTAGCCCCATAGAATGGGCATTATTCTTCCAACTTTCAAACAGAGAATCTGAGCTTCAAAGAGATTAAATAATTTATCTGAGGTGACACAGTAGTCATGGGATCCAAATCTGTACCTGCTCTGACCCTAATGTTGCCTGTTGTGCTATACTAACCTATAGTACTATACTAACCTATAGCATCTCTATTCTGGGGATAATTTGGGGGACCTCTGGCCAGGGGCCTTGACCCTGGGGATGGTGACCCTTCCTGACTTGTCCAATAGTACAAGACACCCCAGACCAGCATACTTTTTTTTTTGGCTTAAACACAGAAGTTTATTTCCTCACAATTCTGGAGGCTAGAAGTCCAAGATCAAAGTGCTGGCAAGTTTGGTTTCTCCTGAGGCCTCTCCTTGACCTGCATTCAGCTGCATTTTTGCTGTGTTCTCACATGGCTTTTCTGTGTGCACACACCCCAGCTGTTTCTTCCAAGGATGAAGGACGGTGCCCTTATAAGAGCACTGGTCTTACTGGATTACACACTCACCTGACAGCCTTATTTTAACTTAATCTATTTAAAGACTTTATCTCCAAATTCAGTCACATTCTGAGCTAGTCGGAGTTAAACTTATCAATTTGGCAGATGGGGCAAGGACAGGACAACAAAATTCAGCCCATAACAATATGTCTATGCTTGTGCCAGTACCACACTGTTTTGATTTCTGTAATGCTTCAGTAAGTTGCAGATCAGCACATTCTTTGTAGACCTCTTTGTGGGATCTCGAATCAGGCCCAAAGACTTTTGTTGCCTCCTGTCCCATTTATGCCTTGTCCACCCTCAGCCTCCTGCATCTTTCCTTGTTAGGGTCCTTGCCCTGAGCACAGTCCTGTCTTCCGAGGGCAATGGAATAGCTGGCATGGGAGAATGAAGGGCTCTCTTAGGTCAGCAGTGGTCATGCAGAGCAAGACAATAGAAAAGATGGCTAGAAGGTGGTATAGACAGGATATGTTGGCCACTGTTTGGGTGAGATGGGCAAGGGGAAAAGAGGAGTCAAGTGTGTTCCCAAGTTTTTGCCTTGGGCCGCTGGATGAGCAGCACGTGCAAGAAAGGACCAGCCTTAAGGGAAAATTATGAAGAAAACTTGGATCCACATGTACCTCCCATATACACCATCATCTCTTGAGATGTTATACAAATTTATGGAGGCTTTTCTGGGCCATATGGTCAGGAGACAGTGTGCAACAGCCCTCAGGACTTTTTACTGAATTTTAAACCAATTATAACAAAAACTAAAGGATGATTCAGTTCATTTTTTCATCATACAATGTGTCTGTGTTTTATGAAGCTCATTTATGGCGATGTGTAAGTTTGCTGGCTTCCATGGGTGTTTTCCTTCTGTGAATATTGTTCCCTTACATAGTTATATGTATTTTATCACATTTATATATGCATATAAGGTGTTCTCTAAAATAGTTTTTTTAAAGGGCACTTAGAGACACAATTTGAAATGAAATTGAGATGAATGTCTTTTAGCTTTTGCTTTTGATATATAGGACTAACTTTCGTTGGGCCCTGATTGTCTAAGCTGGTGGTTTCCATACATAGCTGCTTGTCAAAATCACCTGGATGCTTTTAACAGATACAGCTTCTTACCCTGACCCCTCCTCTAGGAGGCTCTGATTCATTGGGGCTGAGGCATTTGCATTTTAAGTTCATCAGAAAATTCTGATGAGTGGCCAGAATGTGAGAATCACCCATTCTAGTCACAGCTTCCAGATTTATAATCCCAGCTTTTGTTACATCAGCATTTTATTTTCATTGAAGAAGAGGTAGGCATTTTAGTACAGAAGTTAATGGTGTTTTATTAACAAAAACAAATATTAAATTACTGACACTTGCTATTACCAGACAGGGACTCCTTAGGAATTATTTTACTTAGTGTAGTCTTCATTGATGAGTTATAAAACATCTTTTTATTCTAAATTCACAGAAACTGAAGCTAAAAGAGATTGAAGAAGTTATCTCTGACTCCGGAAGGAAGCCTCTTTCTGAGCAACTAGGTTGCCAGTTTATGGGATTAGTGATGATTCCAGAATTTCTCAGCTGCTTTTTGCCTTTTGGAGATAAGACTTTTCCCACTCATTACTGGGAGGGCAATAAGTCAAAGTTGACACTTTCCACAGCTGAGCACTCTAGTGAAGGAAAAATCTTTCTCTGCCAAAAGAACTAGAGAAGGCCCTTATTAGGAAAAACAAACAAATAAAAGCAGAGAAGAAGATCAAAACAAAAGCTATGCTTTCCTAAATACTTGAACCAATTTTTTGACCCAGGATTTATTTAAGTTTATTACTTATAAATAATATCTTTTATTGCACAGTTAATGTATCCAGTTAACTACACCCATAAGATGTTCCTTCTGTTTGCGCTGTCATAAATCATTGAGAGACTGTTAATAGTAACACTGGCTTAGTCACTCTGATGCCTCTGTTGCTAATGGGGACTATAAAAATAGATGGAGGTGTGAAGAAATGTGTCTTCTGAAACTTGCCAGGCTTGAATGGAGCAGAAACATTGATCTGGAAAGTCAAGCCCATAACCGCCTTTGGGATGAGGAGGGTAATCATAACTGCTCTGTCACCTCGCTTTCGCGTGGCTCTTATGAAGCGCTTGATTTTGGCCGCCGCCTTCAGGTGAGGAGACCTAGGCAGCTTCTAGTCCAGCTTCTCCCATCACAGCCGCCTCTGGGTCCAGGCAGATACTGCCTGGCGCTGGCCCATCCCCGCTTTATCTTGCCACCACTGATCCTCACAAGGCCTTTTGATCCTACGATTTCCCCCTGTGCTTGATGTGAAGTGAGCCGGGCTGAGATTCAGAGTTGCTCCAGGCTGCACACACATACTTCAATCGCTGGTAAAAGAGAACGGAGAAGCTGAATTGTCACTCGGCTCCGCAGAAGGGTATTTGCCATAAACTCTCAGCCTTTTCAATAGCTCCGCTTTATTAGGGCATCAGCCAGGGATATTTTTCTTCATTTCCTAACTTAGTGCTCATACAAGGATTATTGCTTCTTAATATTTAGTTTTCTTGGCACTGTAGCTGAATTAAATGAAGAGCAAGAGGGACCTGGACGAGAGGGAGGGGGAGCATCTCCTCGCTTTGGATCCACCTCTCGGCCCAGTTTCCTGTATTTAATGAACACTGTGGTGAAGGTAAGAATTGACCCACATGCTGTGGACCTCCATGGAATCAGGGCAGGCCTTGCAGAAATGAAGAAAAATGTCGTTTAAAGTGTTTCTGAAATTAGATTGCTCCTTTTATTCCCCCCAGCAGGCCTGTGTAGCAGACACTTGTGATTTTCTAGTTGGAACTAGGTTGAGGGGAGGAGGAGAGACATATGAAGTATTTTTTAGGTCTTTGTGTTTTATTAACTTGTGAGTGGGTTAATTTCATCACACTCCTAATTTTAAGTTATCTGCATCTCTGGGACTAAAGTGTAGCTGGAGTCAATAACTGCTCGGTTCAGACGGGGCTGGAGGCTGTGCGGAAGGGGAGAACTGACAGGAATTTTAGTCAGAACTAGACACAGGTTGGCAAGAGTTCTGAGACAACCATAGAGTTCTGTGGAGATTGGAAAGTGCTTTGCCCTGCAAAGGGCTTGGCCCAGTGAGGTCTCAGTACTCCAAGAAGAGTGGCATCAGCCTTGTGGGTAATTCTCATCCCCCTGGTGCCTCAGAGGCCAAGAAAGAGCTGAATGGTGGGCTGAAGTCATTTCTCTACTGAGGCTGAGGGGGTGCTGGGTACTTTCCCTCTGCAGCCTCAGCAGGACCTGCTTTTGTACTGCCAGCCTTGGAGGAAGAGACCACCAACCAGACCCAACCCCACTGAGCCAACAGAGAAAAAGAACATGCAGGTGAGAAAACCCAGCAGCTAGAGAGAGAAAGATGAATCAAACCAACAGAACACAGTCTTAGCAAAATGGAACTGCTGGAAGAAATAGGCAGAGATACAATAAGAGAACCTAGAGATTTAAGTGCAATACAAAAGGAATATCTAGTAGAAAGAAATCTTCATTAATCAATTCAGTAGGTATAACTGAAAGAGTTAATGGTCACTACCTTAAGTCCCCTACACACAAGCCTTCAAGTTGCAAACTTTCAAATATGCGAGCGAGCATTTGCATGTCCAATCACATGTTAGTTTATGTGTCTGGTGTACATTGTCATGTGCGTGCATCCTCTACAAGTGTTTGTGCTTTTGTGTACTTTACTGTACAGTACTGTATAGAGTACAGTAGTATAGTATCTTTATTTCAAGCCCAGGATGTCTGGAAGCAAGCTTAAAAGCAGAGGTGATGTAGCTGGTACTGCTAAGAAGCGCCAAGTTTTAACGATGGAAACAAAAGTGAAAATAATTGAGAAAGTGGAGCAAGGCAAAAAGATGGTAGACATCACTCATTCCAACATGAATCATTCAATCATCGGCACGATTCTAAAGAACAAGGAGAAGATCATGGAACATGTGAACTCTGCTCTGCTGATGATGTTGACAATAATATTGAAGAAACGTGGAAAAGTGATGGAGGAGATGGAGCAACTTCTCAGTGTGTGGATACAGGATCAGCATCAGCTTAATGCTGATTCAAGAGAAAGCTAAAAGCCTTTATGAAGACTTGAAGAAGAAACATGGTGAAGAATCAGAGGGCACATCTTTAATGGCAGCCATGGCTGGTTTCATCGGTTCAAGGCTAGAGCCAACCTTCACAACATAAAAGTAAGTGGTGAGGCAGTGAATGCAGGTACAGTAGCTGCACGGGAATTTCCTGAAATGCTTCAAGAAATTATTTATGAAAGCTCGTATTTATCCGAGCCAGTTTTTATTGTGGATGAGATAGGACTGTACTGGGAGAGGATGCCAGACCAAAGTTAAATCAGTAAGGAGGAAAAGTTGATGCCAGGCTATAAAGCAGCAAAGGATAGGCTAACTCTGTTGTTTGGTGGCAATGCTTCCAGTGATATGAAGCTGAAGCCTCTCTTAGTTTATCATTCATGGAACCCAAGAGCCCTTAAAAACATAGCCAAAGGCTCTCTTCTTTTTGTGTGGAAGAGTAACCCCAAAGCCTGGTTTACACAGGCCATTTTCCAGGACTGGTTTGTTTGCCACTTTATCCTGGAGGTAGAGAAATATTGCTTGGAGAAGGACATCCCATTCAACATTGTTTTGCTGCTTGACAATGCTCTGGGCCACCCCCCATTCATGGACAACTTTCATCCCAATGTCAAATAGTGCATCTGCCACCGAATACTATGTCGCTCATCCAACCTATGGACCAGGAAGTTCTAGTGACTTTCAAGAAATATTACTTTACATCACACTTTTCGTCAGGCAGTAAAGGCGAGTGATGAATCAGGAACAATCTTGCAACAATTTTGGAAGGACTATAACATCTACAAGGCCATAAAAAACATTGACTTTGCTTGGCGTGAGGTTATGGCCATCACCAGGAATGGGGTTTGGAAGAAGCTTTGCCCAAAGTTTGCTCATGATTTTCATGGATCTGAGAAGGGTGGATGAGGAGTCCAAAGAGAGGTCTTCAGCAATTTAGTGGCCCTCATTGAGAAGCTGGAGCTAGATCTGCAAGAGGATGACTTCATTGAACTCCTTGCTGTGCAACATGAGGAGCTTACTAATGAAGACCTGATGAAACTGGAGGCCCAGAGAAAGGATGAAGAAAGCCAAGAGGAAGAAGAAGTAACTGAAGAACTTAAGAGATTCACGATGCAGGAAATGGCAAGGGGGGTTTCTTTATTTAAGGAGGAACTGTTAGTTTTT
The DNA here is from genome assembly GCF_003031525.2 of Neophocaena asiaeorientalis asiaeorientalis. Taxonomy (NCBI): domain Eukaryota; kingdom Metazoa; phylum Chordata; class Mammalia; order Artiodactyla; family Phocoenidae; genus Neophocaena; species Neophocaena asiaeorientalis. The sequence goes on along the minus strand of NW_020172294.1, from coordinate 221,389 downwards.
GAGGCACAGGACCTGAACGAAGAATGGAACACGAAGGTTGCAGTACCTGTTCAGAATGCAATCCAGTGCTACTGTATCATCTGTGATGAGAAAAAAAGAGCTTCTACTCAGACATCACTGGATCATTTTTGCAAGAGGGTAGATAGAATTGAATCTAGCAAGGAACCAGACCTCTGCCATCAACATCAGGCGTGAGTGAAATTGCAGCTTGCCTTCTATCTCCTATTGCTGATGATCCTTCAGCTCTACCATCTCTCACCTCCTCTCCCTCCTCCAGTCAGTAACTCTTCTTGCCTGTTCACTCAATGCCAGCCCCCGTATGCCAGTTGTTGTACTGTATTACTGTACTTTTCAAGGTACTGTATTGTAAGATTAAAATTTTTTTCTTTATTTTTTGTGTTTGTTTTTTATGACAAGTATTATAAACTTATTACAGTACAGTTCTACATAGTCAATTGTGTTTGCTGGAGTTATGAACAAATTGGACTAACAAATGTGCTCTCAGAACAGAACTCTTTTGTATGAAGAGGACTTACTGTATTGAGACCTACATTTGTGGTTTGGAAGACCAAAGCACAAAGAGCAAAATCACAAGAAGATGAAAATCATAAGGAAAAAAAAGAAGCCTGGGAGGATAAAACCAGGACACCTAACTTGCAAATAATAAAGTTTATAGAAGAAAAAAAGGAATGGCTGAAGAAAATAATTAGACACATAATAAAAGAAAATTGTGGAAAGACCTGATTCTATATATTGAAGGGACAAACAAGTTCCAGGTCAGATTAATGAGAAAAGTGAGACTCAATATATTCTGATAAAAATTCCTAAACTCTAAATATAAAGAGAAAATCCTGCTAAGTTTTTAGACAGAAAGAACAAGTTACAAAGGAATAGAAGCTAGAGGATACTGGAACAAAATCTATAGTAATATAAAACATAAGAATCCTATTCCCAGCCAAGATATCATTCACCTGTCAAGGCCAGAAAAATAAAGTGATTTAAAGGTATATAATACTTTGGGACTTCCCTGACGGTCAAGTGGTTAAGACTTCGTGTTCCTAATGCAGGGGGCACGGGTTCAATCCCTGGTCAGGGAATTAAGATCCTGCATGCCATACAGTGTGGCCAAACAAACAAAAAACCCAAAATAAATAAATAAATAAATGTAATACTCTAGAGTATTTCACTTACATTCCCTATTCTTAGCAAAATACTTGAAAAGGACTCAAAACAAACAGTAAATGAACTAACCCAGAAGAAGGTGAAGTGGAAAGGAAACAGTATTGATCAAAGAACCTGGCTCTTTCTGTCTGTAGATCCTGAAAGACAAAGCAGTCTCCAGTCCTGGGGCAGCAGTATAAAGAGCTGAGGAGGGACCAAGGTCTGATGAAAAAATTCCCAATGAAAACAGGCCTCAAGATGAAATGGGTTCATAACTCAGACTTATCTAATTTTTAAAGAAAGATAGTTGCAATGTTATTTAAACTCTTCTAGGTCATAGAAAAATGTGAAAACTGTTTGAATTCACTTAATGGAGTCAACCTAATTTTAGTACTCAACTCTAATAAAGTAGGTAAAATTGGAAATTTAAAAGTATAAACTAACAAACATTGATGCAAAAATTAAAATAAAATAAATAGCAAATGGAATCTAGTGAAGTTTTAAAAGAATACTACACTCTGTCTTAGATTTATTTCAGGATTGCAAGAATAGATGGAAATAAGATATCTACCAATATAACTCCTTACATCTGCAAATTAAAAGAGAAAATAATACTACTATATTAATAGATTCTGAAAATATAACTTATAAAAATCTTATAAAAGAAAGATAAGTAACATAGAAATAGAAGCAAGCAACCTAAATACAATAAATACCACTCACTAAAACCCACCAGCAAATATTATCCTCAGTGGTAAAACACTAAAGTTACTTTTGTTGAAATCAGAAACTAAAAAGGATTATCCCCACCATCATTATATATCACCATGCTAGAGCTTCTAGTGAATGAAATGTCATAAAGAGAAAAAACTGATACTAAAATTATCTCTTTTTACTGGTGATATGCTTTTTCTTAACCTTTCAAATTCCAAATATTGTTAGATATTTTAAAAACTACTCGAGTTTAAGATAATTTTGTAAGGTAGTTAGAATAAGATACATATACAAATATTAAAAGTTGTCTTTTTCTTCAAGTAAGCAGTCAGAAATGGAAAAATTCATTTATAATAACTTTAAATACTATGACATATTTATAATTAAGTATATTAAGAAATATGCAGAACCTATATGAAGAAAACTATAAAAACTTACTGAGGGACACACAACAGTCTCTGAATATTTGGAAGGGTTTTCTCTTTTCAAAGGAAAAATTTTAGTTCAATAGAAGTAATCTCTTCAAAATTCATACAAATTTTAGGAATTCCTATCAGTATTCCAAGAGAAAGTTTTTGTCTTGGGAATTAGACAAAATAAATCTTACAGTTTGTATAGAAGAATACATTTTATGTAAAAGAAAAATGGAGGAAAGACTTTCCTCAGCAGATATCACCACCCACTTTTTTTTTGTTTTTTGTTTTTGTTTTTGCGGTACACGGGCTTCTCACTGCTGTGGCCTCTCCCGTTGCGGAGCACAGGCTCCCTCCGGACGCGCAGGCTCAACGGCCATGGCTCATGGGCCCAGCCGCTCCGTGGCATGTGGGATCTTCCCGGACCGGGGCATGAACCCGTGTCCCCTGCATCGGCAGACGGACTCTCAACCACTGCGCCACCAGGGAAGCCCTCACCACCCACTTTTAAGGCAAAGTCTTTTTTGAGACTACATCTACATATTACTTGCATGGGGTAGACAAAGAAATTAGTGGAACAAAATAGATAATCCAGATATAGAGCTTGATTTATGTGAGAATTTAGTGTATTCCAGAAGTAGTATGATAAAAGCTCTCCAGAAAGTGGGTGTACAAGTGGGTATACCTCAACATAATAAAGGCCATATACAACAAACCCACAGCTAACATACTCAACAGTGAAAAGCTGAAAGCATTTCCTCTAAGATCAGGAACAAAGCCCATTCTCACCACTTTTATTCAACATAGTTTTGCAAGTTCTAGCCACAGCAATCAGACAAGAAAAAGAAATAAAAGGAATCTAAATTGGAATGAAAGAAGTAAAACTGTCACTCTTTTACTTTACATAGAAAATCATAAAGATGCCACCATAAAACTACCATAACTCAATGATGAATTTGGTAAAGTTGCAGGATACAAAATTAATATACAGAAATCTGTTGCATTTCTATACACTAACAAGGAACTCTCAGAAAGAGAAATTAAGGAAACAATCCCATTTAGCATCGCATCAAAAATAAAATACCTTGGAATAAACCTATCTAAGGAAGTAAAAGTCCTATACGTGGAAAGCTGTAAGACACTGATGGAAGAAATTGAAAACAACACAAGCAGATCAAAAGATATACATATTCTTAGATTAGAAGAATTAACATTATTTAAAATGACCATACTACCCAAGGCAATCTACAGATTCAATACAATCCCTATCAAAATACAAATGGCTTGGGATTGACGTATACACACTACTATATATAAAATAGTTAACTAATGATAACCTACTGTATGGCTCAGGGAACTCTACTCAGTACTCTGTAATGGCCTATAATGGAAAAGAATCTTAAAAAGAATGTGTATATGTATATGTATAACTGATTCACTTTGTTGTACACCTGAAACTAACACAGCATTGTTGATTAACTATACCCCAATAAAAATTTTTTAAAAACCACAGAGGGAAAGCTTGTTGACATTGGATTTGGCATTGATTTCTCAGATATGACACCAAAAGCACAGGTAACAATAGAAAAAATAGATAAATTAGGACTTCATCAAAGTTAAAAATGTGTACATCAATTGACATGATTCATAGAGTGAAAAGGCAACCTACAGAATGGGAGAAAATATTTTCAAATCATATATCTGATATGGGATTAATACCCAGAATATATAAAAAACTCCTAAAATTCAACAACAAAAACAAAATTGGGTATATACAACCAATTGAAAAATGGGCAAAGGATTTGAATAGATGTTTCTTCAAAGAAGATGTATAAATGGCCAATAAGCACAAGAAAAGATGCTCAACATCACAAATAATTAGGGAAATACAAATTCACAATGAGATACTTCACACCCATTTAAAATGGCTTATCATAAAAAGAGAAAACAAGCATTGACAAGGATATGGAGAAATTGGAACTTTTGGCATTGATGGTGGGAACATAAAATGGTGTAACTGCTGTAGAAAATGGTATGGCAGTTCTTAAAGAATTAAGCATAGAATTACCATATGATCCAATGATTTTGTTTCTGGGTATACACAAAAGAATTGAAAGCAGGGACTCGAACATATACTTGTACACCAATGTTCACAGCAGCATTATTTGCAATAGGCAAAAAGTGGAAAGAACTGAAATGTTCATCAATGGATAAATTAATAAACAAAATGCCATGTATATATACAATGGAATATTATACAGCCTTAAAACCAAATGAAATTCTGATATTGTGGATAAACCTTGAAAGACATTATGCTAAGTGAAATAAGCCAGATGCAAGAGGATAAATATTGTATGATTCCACTTACATGAGACAGAAAGTAGAATGGTGATTGCCAGGGGCTGTGAGAAGTGTGGAATGGGAATTACAGTTTAATGTGTACAGGGATGATGAAAATTTCTGGGAATGGATAGTGGTTATGTACAACAGTGTGAATATACTTAATGCCACTGAACTGTACACTTAAAAATGTTTAAAATGGTAAATTTTGTGTTTTGTATATTTTACCACAATAAAAAATGCACCCCCCCCAAATTACCAATGGCATTTTTCACAGAACTAGAACAAATAATTTTAAAATTAGTATGGAAACACAAAGGACCCTGAATAGCCAAAACAATTTTGAGAAAGAAGAGCACAACTGGAGGATCACACTCCCTGACTTCAGACTATACTACAAAGCTAAAGTAATAGAAACATATGATACTGGCACAAAAACAGACACATAGATCAGTGGAACAGGATAGAGAGCCCAGAAATAAACCCATGCACATATGGTCAATTAATGTATGACAAGGGAGGCAAGAATATACAATGGAGAAAAGACAGTCTCTTCAATAAGTGGTGCTGGGAAAACTGGACAGCTACATGTAAAAGAATTAAATTAGAACATTTTCTAACACGTTATACAAAAATACCCTCAAAAAGGAATTAAAGACCTAAATGTAACACCAGAAACCACACAAATTCCTAGAGGAAAATGTAAGTAGAACACTCTTTGATATAAATCGTAGCAATATTTTGGGGGATCTGTCTCCTAAAGCAAAGGAAATAAAAGCACAAATAAACAAATGGGACCTAATTAAACTTAAAAGCTTTTGCTCAGCAAAGGAAACCATTGACAAAATGAAAAGACAACCTATGCAGTTGGACAAAATATTTGCAAATGATGTGACCAATAAGCAGTTAATAACAAAATATATAAACAGCTCATATAACTCAACATCAAAAAAGCAAACAACCCAATTAAAATATGGGCAGAACACTTGAATTGACATTTCTCCAAAGAGGACATACAGATGGCTAAGAGGCACATGAAAAGATGCTCAACATGCTGATTAGTAGGGACATGCAAATCAGAACCACAATGAGGTATCACCTCACACCTATCAGGATGGCTATCATCAAAAGGAACATAAATAACAAATGTTGGTGAGGATGTGGAGGAAAGAGAACCCTCACACCTTTTTCCATCCCTTCACTTTCAGTCTGTGTATTTAAATCTGAAGTGAGTCTCTTGTAGGCAGCATACATATGGATCCTATTTTTGTATGCATTCAGCCACTCTATGTCTTTTGAATGGAGTATTTAGTCTATTTACCTTATTGCCATTTTGTTAATTGTTTTGGGGTTGTTTTGTAGGCCTTTCCCCCTTCTTTCTTCTTTTATTCTCTTCTCTTGTGATTTCATGACTATCTTTAGCATTATATTTGGATTCTTTTTTCTTTTTTGTGTGTGAATATCTATTATAGATTTTTGGTTTGTGTTTACCATGAGGTTTTTCTATAGCAATCTATATATGCATGATTGTCTTAAGTTGCTGATCTCTTCTAAATGCATTTTAACAGCCTTGCATTTGTATTCTCCTCCTCTCATGATTACTGTTTTTGATATAATTTTTTACATCTAAATTTTTGTGTATCCCTTAACTGCTTACTGTGGATATAGATTATTTTACTACTTTTGTATTTTAACCTTCCTACCACCTTTGTGCATGGATGATTTCCTACCTTTACTGTATGTTTTCCTTTACTAATGAGCTTTTTCCTTTGTAAATTTCTAATTTCTAGTTATGACCTTTTCTTTTTTGCCTAGAGAATTGTCTTTAACTTTTGTTGTAAAGCTGGTTTGGTGGTGCTGAACTCTTTTAGCTTTTGCTTGTCTGTAAAGTTTTGATCTTTTCATCAAATCTGAATGAGATCCTTGCTGGGTAGAATATTCTTGTTGTAGGACTTTCCCTTCCATCACTGTAAATATATCATGCCACTCTCTTCTGGCATGCGGTTTCTGCTGAAAAAAATCAGCTGATAGACTTATGGGAGTTCCCTTGAATGTTATTTGTTTCTTGTTGCTTTTAATGTTCTTTAGTTTTTGTCATTTTAATTACAGTGTGCCTTGGTGTTTTCCTCTTTGGGTTAATCCTATATGGGACTCTCTGTGTTTCTGGGACTTGGGTGACTGTTTCCTTTCCCAGGTTAAGGAAGTTTTCAACTATTATGTCTTCACATATGTTCTCAGGCTTTTTATTTCTCTCTTCTCCTTCTGTGACGTCTATAATGTGAATATTAGTGCACTTGACATTGTTCCAGAGGTCTCTTAAACTGTCCTCATTTCATTTTATTCTTTTTTTTTTTTCTGTTCAGTGGCAGTAATTTCCATGACTCTGTCTTCCACCTTGGTGAACCATTCCTCTGTATCATTTAGTCTACTGTTGATTCCTTCTAGTGTATTTTTCATTTCAGTTTTTGTATTCTTCATCTCTGTTTGGTCATTCTTTATATTTTCTAACTCTTTGTTAAAATCTTCTAACTTCTAGCTCTGTGCATCCATTGTTCTCCAGAGTTCTTTGATCATCTTTATGGTCATTATTCTGAACTCTTTCTCAGGTATATTTTGTATCTTATTTCACTTAGTTCTTCTTCTGTGGTTTTACCTTGTTCCTTTGTCTGGAACATATTCCTCTGCCACCTCATTTTGCTTCAGTTGCTGTTTGTGTTTTTATATATCTGGTAGGTTAGCTATGTTTCTCAGTCTTGGAGAAGTGGCCCTCTGTAGGAAAGGTTCTATGCATCCCAGCTGTGCACGCCCCTCTTATCACCCAAGCTATATGCTCTAGGGGTTCCCCCTAAGAGGGGTGCATGGGTCCTTCTCTTGTGATGGGCTGACTATGTGGGCAAGCTGGTAGGCTTGGCAGGCCCCCAGTCTAGTTGGTGCCAGGTCTTGCCTTGTGTGGAGGCTGCTGGCTGCTGGTTGGTGGGGCCTAGTCCCAAGGCTGACTGTAGACCCCCAGGGATGCTAGGGCTAGTGCTGGGTCATTGGTAGGTGGAGTCAGCATCCAGAAGACTCCAAGGCTGTTGCTCACACACTGGTGGGTGAAGCTGGGTCCTGGGGTTAGTGCTGGACTACTGGCAGGCAGAGCCCTTTCCTGGAGTCTGGCGGCAGGGCCCAGGGATCCCAGAGCTGGTGTCAGATCTTTGGTGGCGGGTACTGGATCCTGACACAGTTGGGTCTGGGGTCCAAGGTGTTGTCCTGCTACTGGGCAGGGCTAGGGCCCAGCTGGTCCCAGGGCAGGGTCTGGATGGCTGTGGGTAGGCTGGGTCTGCAGGCTGTAGGATAATGGTTTTCTTCTGTCTGCTGTCTGCTCCCTGATGGGTGAGGCTGATCCAGATGTTAGAGTAGGCTTCCTGGAGAGCAGGGCCAGTGCCTCCCTACTGGCAGGTGGAGCTGTGTCCTGGCCCTCTGGTGTGTAGGGCCATGTCTAGGTGTGTGTCTAGAGGTGGCTATGGGTTCAAAAACTCTTTAGGCAGCCTGTCTGCTGATGGGTGGGGCTGTGTCCCTGCCCAGTTAATTGCTTGCCATGAGTTTTCCATTTCTGGTGCCTACAGGCTATTAGGTGGGACCAGTTCTTGGCCGTAATGAGCTAGAGGGAGGATTTTACAATGACACCCTTTACTACCGGTGTCCACATGGTAGAAGTAGCTCCCCAAAATGGCTGCTGCCAGTGTCTATGTCCTGAGGGTGAGCTACAGCCACCCCTTGCCTCTCTGGGAGACTCTCCCAGACCAGCAGGTAGGTCTGACCCATGCTCCTATCAGATTGTTGCTTTTGCCCTGGGTCCTGGAGCATGTGAGATTTTGTGTGCACCCTGTAAGAGTGAAGTCTCTATTTTCCTCAGTCCTTTGGAACTCCCAAAATTAAGCCCCACTGGCCTTCCAAGCCATATGCTCTGGGAGTTTGTCTTCTCAGAGAAGGATCCCTGGGCTGGGGAGCCCAATGTGGGGCTCAGAACTCTTGTGTCTGTGGAAGAACCTCTGCAATATAATAATTATTCTCCAGTTTGTGGGTCACCGACTGGAGGGTATGGGATTTGATTATATTGCAAGTCTTCCCCACCCACCGATCCACTAAAGTTGTGGTTCCTTATTTATGCCTTTAGTTGTAGAAGCTCTTTTCTGATAGGTTTTGGTCTTTTTCATTGATGGTTGCTCTGCAAATAGTCATGACTTTGCTGTGCTTGTGAGAGGAGGTGAACTCAGGGTCATCTTGGCAAATCTCCTGGAAGAGATTAACATTTGAATCAGTAGGCTGAGTAAAGCAGACTGCTCTCCCCAGTGTGGATGGGCCTAATCCAATCAGTTGACAAATAGAAGAAAAAGGCTGACCTTTCTGAGAGTAAAAAGGAAGTGCTCCTGCTTGACTTCCTTGAATTGGAACATTAGTCTTTTTCTTCTTTCAGACTTGAACTGAAACATCTGCTCTTCTTGGGTCTCGAGCCCACTGGATTTTGGACTGGAATTTACACCACTGACTCTCCTTGGTCTCTAGTTTCCTGACTGCAGATCTTAGGACTCCTTAGCTTCTATTAGTACATAAGCCAATTCCTTATAATATTTATGGTTTCTCTCTATATATTCATTCTATTGGTTCTGTTTATTTGGATAACCCTGACTAATGCAGATTTACACATGGAAAACAAAGTGAATTTTATTGGGATGGGAGTGGTTTTATCAATTATTGTATTTTCATCCATACATGATATCTTGTACAGGTATTTAAAAAGAAAAACCCAAACCAAAAAAATAAACCTATAATTCCATTGCTTGAATTGGAGGGATTTCCATGATGTGGTTTGCAGTGAGAAAAGCAAGATGAAGAAAAGTGTTTAAAATATAACTCCATTTTTTGTAAAACAAACAATGCCATATCTCTTACATTTGTATATGTTTATAAAGGATATGTGTGTGCATTTGTATAGTATTATATGAGCACAGGGAAAAATATGGAAGGACACATGTTTGGTTTTTACCAGAAGATTTCTGTTTGGGGAAAGAGGCCATGGTTTGGGTGAAGCCATAAGGGAGAAGGGGAGCAGGGTTGCAAAACAAAACAAAACCCAACATGTATGATATGATATACTTGTGCTTTTAATTTTAAATGTGTATTTATATATAAGGAATTAAAAAAATAAAATGTATAAAAAAGGAGAAAAAAGAGAAGAAAAACCTGTTGTATGGGGCTGCCAGAGGCTCTGCACATCTGGCATAATTGGCAAGACCTAGTTGATAACGATCAGGATTACAATTGACCAGCTTTGACAACTGTGGTTTCACCAAAACCATAAGCTGCTTTGTGGCCAGATTTAAAACTAAAGATGGAGATAGATATACCAGATATGAGTAGGCCAGACTGGGACACCAGAGGACTCTATATTAAGTTTTAAAATAACCAAGGTACTAATAGAGTGAGTCTGAAAATGTTGTTTATGAAAACTAAAATGGCCTAGAAAGTTTTTCTTCCACATCCTAGACTAGAGTACAGCCTCCTGAATTGTTCCAGTGTTAATATTAACTTACATTTAAAACAGCCTTCGAATTGAAAAATCTTCTGTTCCAGCACCAAATAATTCTTATATAATGCCAAGATTTTCTCAGTGAATAAAGGGGAACCTGTTGTGTCTAGTGCACCTTTATGACTTTGCAGTCCCAGAACAGATTTCCACGTTTATTTGTGGAAAGAGAATTCATCTCTTTGTCTCTGTTATTCTTGCTTCTCAGTGCTGCTCACCAGTGTGAAAATGTTGCCTTCTTTAGTCGGTGGGGGAGGCGCATCTGACCTTCCAGTAATTAACTCCTGCCTGCCCTGATCTCTGGCAGGATGGGCCAATTTGGTGGGGTTGCTGGGAAAGAGGAAAGTCCTCAAGCAGAGGTCACGTGGCTGCTGCTACAGGGACAGTTTGCATGGAGTTTGTGGTGGGACTGTTGCAGCTGCAGAACTGCCCTTTGGCCTCTGAAGGGGAGGTAGTGACAGGAAGATGTGTTAATGGGCATCACTCAAACATCTTCCTGTGGGTGTCCAGCACACCCCATCTGCCTGAGGAGAGTACTGGGTTCCCTTAAGGTGAGTTTCTTGCTTGGCTTCTGCCAAGTGTGACTCAACAGACTGTGGTTGTATTTTCTCCACCATTGGGGGTCTTCTTCCTAAGACGATCTTTTGTGAAACTGTAAAAGGGTTTTATCCTTCTGTCCAAGATAAATTTCATTACTCTGTTCTCTTTTTTTCTTCTTCATCTTGCATTCCTGTGTCCCATCCCCCTTCCCTTCTCCCCACACCACTATGTTTGACATTGTTAGACAGAGCATTTATTTAACTCTCCATGAGATGTTTGCTTTCATACCCATAATAGACATCTCAGACTTACCCCTGGAGACAAAATAAATTCTTATATTTTTTGAGTGTTATTGATTAGTATTTGAAGGAATATTTTAACCAAAACCAAATTGCGGTATTGGGCATTGTACATTTTATTTTAAGAACCTAATAAAGACGCAAACATAGAGAATGGACTTGAGGACACGGGGAGTGAGAAGGGTACACTGGGACGAAGTGAGAGTCATGGACATATATACCCTACTAAGTGTAAAATAGTTAGCTAGTGGTAAGCAGTTGCATAGCACAGGGAGATCAGCTCGGTGCTTTGTGACCACCTAGAGGGGTGGGATGGGGAGTGTGAGAGGGAGACACAAGGGGGAGGGGATATGGGGATATATGTGTATGTGTATGTATATGTATAGCTGATTCACTTTGTTATACAGCAGAAACTAACACACCATTGTAAAGCAATTATACTCTAATAAAGATGTTAAAAAAAAAGAAATACCAAGGCTATTTGATAGGTACTAGCCTGGATAAAAGGATTTAGAGCAAGAAAGAGCATGTGAATGCATAGAGGACAAATTATGGTAGGTCCAGTCCTCAGGATATTTAATTTTTCAGGCTAAAAATTGGGACACAGAAATCTGGCAAATAGGTTTGTAATAGTGAAGGCAATAAGGAAGACTGTTTCATGTTTGGACTGTCCCAGAATATAGAAAGCAGTAAGTACTCCATCTCAGTGTATAAAACAAGGGAAGCAGAGAGAACCATGCCATTTAGATGTCAAGGGAAACAAAATTTTAGTTTCATTGTTGCTTCTGACATCCCATTAGTCCTAGGATTTCAGAGGTCAGAGCCTCACTCTATTGATAAGTATTTGTGGGAGTCACATCGTAGTGTAACTTCTGCCTCTTTTCAAGTAAATGATTAGAAAATGATTTGGAGAGATTTCTGGCCAGTTTTATGGATAAAGCCTCTAGATGGCTAATGTTTGAAGGAGCCTGGGAAAGAAATAATTAAGGACATTGCTGTAGGTTTCTATATTGAATCTTGCTTCTGGGCAAATTCTGCACCTGAAAATGAAATTGGAATTTTAAAAACAAAATCAACATCTCTACAATTTTCCAGCTTCTGCCCAAACCCCTGAGTTTTTGTCTTTTGTAGTCTTTGAAATGAAAATAGAATCCTCAATTACTTATGGCCCCAAGTTGTTGTTCATGTTTCCACTGAGAGGAATGTTAATTGCTCGTACAGTACAGAAATATGAGCCACCAGGATTTTTCAGGAAAAAAGCCAAGTTGTTGTCAATGTAAGATTTCTCAAAATCACTCAAAATAGACTGAAACAATCTATTTTGAATTTGGAATATGGGTATCAATTATTGTAATGGATTGAATTTCAATCTTTTCTGACATACTATTTTTATTGACTTTCATTCTTTTAAAAATTGGGGGTAAATTGTGCTACTTTTAAGTTGTATTTCATGGTTAAGAAAATATCTATCATTATCTTTAATGAGGAGGCATTTCATTACCAACATGGAGTCCTAGAAGTGGTAAGGACTCAGCAATCATGTTACTAATCTATTTTGTTTTATAGATGAGGCACATAGAAAATGTTCAGAGAGGTTGTGCTGGCCCCAGTTCTTAAAGCTAGTTAAAAGGTCAGTAAGAGTAGCAGCTGGGTTTCCTGACTGGTGATCTTTCCACTGGTGATCTTTCCACAGTACTGCACTTAAAAGCACCTTGACCAACCCGATTTCTTACTGTGGTTTTCAGTACAGTCAAGACTTACTGTTCCTGGCATCACTGGTGTAGTCTTCCAAGGACTCCATATTTTCACCTTTACAAGCATCACTTTTGTTTATGTTCCTCTGTCTAGAAAAATATCATTACTTACAGATCTATATTTTGATTAAATTAGGCACAAACTAGAACTAGAAGATTGATGGTTGTTGGTAGGACCTTAGGGATCATCTAGGTCAACTTCTCAATGTAGTCTCATCCCTCTGGAGGCAGTCTTGCTGGAAACAGACATGATCAGGTATTTTTCCTTCTGATAAACTAAACAATGAGTCCAAGCCTGTTGAGTATTTCTGTTGGAGGAAAGAACTAGAAATGAACCCAATGGGAACACAGACATTTGTCTCCATTCTTCCTTCAAGAAACATTGAGCCGAGATCTTGCCGTGGGGACATATTGTAGATGGCTTTCCTTCTGGGGCTGGGTTAGGTATTTTGCTAAAAGATGACCTGGATCTTTTTTATTCTATGATGATATGGATTTAGGTACTTGTTTGGTGGTTTGGAGTAGGAGCTGGTCCTTGAACCCTTCCACTCTCCCCTTTTCTCTTTGGGGTTCCTTCTGAGGAATCTACACATACAAAGAACAAGGACCACATGGGAAATGCATTACCAGCTAAGGAATTATTTACAATTACTTAAAAGGTTGGGTGATTTATTTACAATTGCTTAAAAGGTGGGGTGATTTAAGGAGGATTCACTACATTTTGTGCTGTTGTGCTCTGTAGATGTGTACACACTGACTGCTTTTGTGTATAAGGGGTCAAAGGAGTGGGATAGAGTGACATTGGGAAGAGATGAGAGACATTTCTGCTTTCAAGTTCAAGGGGATTTAGAAGAATATTTCAGCAATTATCCAGGGATCAATGGATCAGTCCCCTGATAGAAGTAGATTTCAAGCCAACCAATGACACTGTGGAAGTATGAGGATCTGGCAAGACTCTGTCTTAATATGTGAAAAGTAAACTATACATTTATTATGTACATGAAGATATGACTATATTTTTTTCTTTCAGTTAACTATTTCTCTGTAACCTTTTAATAAGAGTATTTTCAACTTGGGGAATTGGAAAATACATTACTTTTAGTATGATATATTTTCCCAGATGTATTAGATGGGTATAGATCTAATATTATGTTTTATTCCAGAAAAGGTAATCAGAGCTCTTGTGACAGACTATGATCTACAGTAGCATATGAAACTTTTTAAATTCTTTTTTTTAAAAGCTTCAAGACTCTTAAAGATAGCATTAAGAAGCTTCTTCTTGGTACAAGTGAATTTATAACAACAATTTGCTAGGAAACTATGTTTTATGGATATAGCAAAGATAAGCATGGCAAAGTTCATGAAATCTGAATTCATAAGGTTTCTCTCTACTCAATATTATCCATTAAACTTCATTTCATGCCAGATTATGAGTTAAATTTAAACTCTTCTAACCAAACTTGTACTCTATCACCGAAATTTTCACATGAAAAACCCAAATTCTGGTAGGAAAATTTAATTTGTCTATATATAATTCCTAATTTGTGTTGTGCTATTTCAGTATAAGGATAATAACATGAAGTAGAAATTGTCCTTTAATAGACAGATGAAGGTAATTACAGTGATTATAATAGATGCTGGCAAATATTGCAATATATCAACTAATTTAGTTCACATTATAGAAACTATTAAAACTGAAGCATTAAATGCTAAGTGTGCAATATTTATTAAAATCACACAGCACAAATACCTTTACAATTGTAATTGTGTAGAAACCAGCTCCAATCTTTATTGATATAAATTCATGATGCTTGTTCACAAATCAATATCTTCTAAAAGTTAGAGCCCCAAAATATACTCTTCTTTGCACTTTTTTTCTGTTCTCTCCCTCCCTCTCCTTCCTTCCTCCCTCCTTCCCTTCCCTTTCCTTCCTTCCTTCCTTCCTTCATTTCCCCCCTCCTTCCCTTCCCTTTCCTTCCTTCCTTCCTTCCTTCATTTCCCCTCTGCTTCCCTCCCTCCCTCCCTTCCTTCCCCCTCTCCCTTAGTTTGTTCTTTCCTTAAGACCTTTACGAGCTTGTTTCTTTCCCCCTGGGTATTTACACTTGAGGAGTTATATGCTCAATCACTTTGTCTTGACAGGGGTGGAGGCATTAAGAAATGGCCACATAGTCAGAGGCCAGAGATTGAGAAGGAAGAAAATCTTCACATTTTCAAAATATCTTGGTCCATAACTCTTCTAATGCTGCTCCACTTCCTGGAGATGAAAAGCATTGGCTAATATCAGTGGATAAAATAGACACTAGGATGTCCTTCCGGTTGGATCTTGGATAGTTTTTACTTTCAAGGTTGACTTGGCACTGGTTTAATCTGGAGAGCTCGGCCTGCTCAGCCTTTGCTCTCTCTTCCTACTTCCTTCTCAGGATTGATGCTACTTTTCAGCAACCCTTGCAAATGCTTTTTCTAAAAATGTTCTCAGCAAAACCAGAATCCTAATTATCCCTTCTGAAGCAGATGGCCTAGTGCCACCTGCTCCCCCTCTCCTCTTCTCTCCAAAATAAACTTTCCTCTTGACCAAACTCCCTTGATTTTGCATTGGCATTTTATAGATT
Source organism: Neophocaena asiaeorientalis asiaeorientalis (assembly GCF_003031525.2). NCBI lineage: Eukaryota > Metazoa > Chordata > Mammalia > Artiodactyla > Phocoenidae > Neophocaena > Neophocaena asiaeorientalis. The sequence goes on along the minus strand of NW_020172294.1, from coordinate 205,993 downwards.
TGTACAAATTATGCAGTACTTAAATCACACCTAATTACGATCCCTGCCAGCAGGGCTTGCTACCCAGAAGGGAAATGGAAGAGACCCAGAAGAAACCAGATAAGAATCAGCCATTTGAAAGAGGAATCAAGTACTTGCAGTTGGCTGTCTTCTGATAGAAATACTGGGAACTCAGACTATCAGTTCTTAACCCACCCACAGCCTAGTGAGTAATTCAAAAAGCCTTATTCTGACCAGGTTGTTGAAGTAATACCATGTGCCTCTATCTGGCAGTAATAGCCCTCTAGTTCTTTGAAAAGATTCATGGAAACTGGGAATGATTATATCTGTGGAGGAGGCTTGGGGCAAGGAAGGCCACAGTGAAGGTCTTGCAGGGCCACATTTCCACGGAGTCAGCTATGATTTAATTCTAGAGAATGTCTGATGACCTGGGTTTTTGTTATCCCTTTATTTAAAAAATTTCCAACTACTGTGTTAGTGGTTCTGAGACAATTTTTTCCCTTTACTTTAGTTTGCAGAATGCTCAGAAGTAAAATAATTTTTAATATTGGTCAAAGTCAAATACAGTTAGGTATTAAGTTTTGCAGAGCAAATTTTAAAGTAATTTTTAATATAACCTGTGCATCCCCAGTTTTAAGAATGGAGGACTGACAGTTAAAGGGTGGATTCATGAAATTCTCAAAATTCCTGGTATGCTGATGGTACCCTTCTTGTTCCCATGCTATGTAATTTTCTTATTTTTTTTTTTTTTTTAATTTTCTTATTTTAATGAAATTTGGGGGCAGTTTAATGTATCTACTTAGTGGATGTCATGTGACACCACCCCGTTCCTATCCTGTCTTTGCACATGGTGCCTCCTCTCCCTAAAGAATCATAAGCTCACAAGCTTTTTCTTTTCCTTTTTTAAAAAATTTATTTATTTTATTTACATTTACTTTTGGCTGCATTGGGTCTCTGTTGCTGCGCGGGCTTTCTCTAGTTGGGGTGAGTGGGGGCTACTCTTCGTTGTGGTGTATGGGCTTCTCATTGCGGTGGCTTCTCTTGTTGTGGAGCACGGGCTGTAGGCACGTGGGCTTCAGTATTTGTGGCATGCGGGTTCAGTAGTTGTGGCTCATGGGTTCTAGAACACAGGCTCCATAGTTGTGGCTCACGGGCTCAGTTGTTCTGTGGCATGTGGGATCTTCCTGGACCAGGGCTTGAACCCGTGTCCCCTGCATTGGCAGGCAGATTCTTAACCACTGCACCACGAGGGAAGCCCTACAAGCTTTTTCTAATTCACCATCTACCTCCTCCCCACAACTTAAAGTTAACCTTTCCCATACCTGAGTTATGTGTGTTTCTTTGACATTGTTGCACTTGTGTTTACTTGTCAGCCTCTCCACACGAGGTGATTTCTTGGAGACCAGAAGCTATGTCTGTTTTTCTTAGTTTTTACTGCATCCTCAGTGCCCACCACAATGCTGGGCACACAGTAGGCACCACATAGATGTCACCAAATTGAGCACAGCAAGCCTGCTCCATAGCTTGCACACATCATCTTCATTGCTTCCTTGGAAGAAAGTGGACCTGCAACAATGTTGAGCTATTAGGAGTTGTGCTTTTAGGCACAGGTGTTGCCCTAGCTGTCTTTAGGGTCATCATGACCATCTGGGCTGGAGTGGAAAAATAATCTTTTAAAGATGTCTTGAGGGTCTGACATAGAGACTGACATCCATTTCCTCATACAAAGGAAAAGAATTAAGCACATTACCATTACTTCAAGGTAGCACCCTCTGTTCCCTGTTTGAAAAACTAAAAATTGTTGTTGAAATATTTATGAAATGCAGCAAAAGAAGTAAAATTCTGTAAAAACTAAAAGATAAAATAGTTAAAATTAATTTGTCACTAAACACCAATAAAACTCTGAAAACATTTAAATTATTTTATATCCTGTAATATTTGATACATACAATATATAACACGTATGTTATAAAACAAGTGAATCTTAAAGCTATGTTTTATAATATATATGTAATATATGTGTAATAAATTAAATACCAGGAACTTGCCACCCAGCTTAAAAGCTAGTACATTAAAAATATATTTTTGGTGAAAGAACTGTTTACAAAGATGTAGGTAAGGTAGGCAATGTCAAAGTGAACCAGCAGAGAATGATGAAGCACTACAGAACTAGCAATTGTAGGGAGATATTACCTTCCTAAGCTTGAAGCAGCAAGACAAGGGAGCAGTTACCAGAACCCAGAGAGAGAAAGCAGCTGTAGAGGTCTGTCTGACAGGTTTTTCTCTTTGGTAGAGGG